>NW_006239258.1:243934-253881 GCF_000226075.1 Solanum tuberosum | reverse complement strand
CAATCATGATGTGATTAATGTATTGATGAGTTGTCGGATCATGGTATTCCCTTATCTATTGTGCTATTGCTATAAGTTGGAATGAGTTGGCCCATAACCCTTGAAGGGCATATTGTGAAGGTATGTGCATGTTGACAAGATTGTGTGTGAACTCATGATATACTTGGAAGTTGAAGGTCACATGAATATTGTGCATATTGTGGTATTGTTGAAATGTCATTATTCCCTTAGTCTTACACTTAATTATGAATGAAGTGTCTAGGATGATAATGTTGTTGTTTGTGTCACTGCAAGGACAATTACACACACACTCCATGCATAAACATGATTATGATGTATCAATGGTGTTAACTGAAAGTATAGTTCTCATATGCACCTTTACACATTATTATGCATGAAATGTACATAATCATGTGGATCCTATTGTGTTGATTGAAAGTCCATTCTCATGAGAACACATGATCTTGGTGTGATAGTTATTCTCATATACTAATGTTGATTCTAAGGTTGAAAGGTAGTTCTCACCTTTAATGAATCTATGAGCTATTTTAGTGAGTTGTATTGAACGAAGGGTAACGTATGCCTTCACACATGTAGATACAATTCCATACTAATTATGTATAATCGGGAAATAATGCCTAGTACTGAGTGGATATGGACAATGAGGAAAAGGCCCCTCCGCTAATGCAATAAATTGGGTCATCTATAGTAAACTCATGAGATGGAAGCTCATCCGCTAATGCAATAGGCTGGGTTTCTAGTAGCAATCTCCCTATCCCATAACTATGTGCCAAACATAGGACTTAGCTAGTGGATCCACTTAGAAGCTAAGTATGATTAGTTCTACCTTCGGCAAGTAAGAACGCCTTCTTTCGGTGTGGGGTTATATGACACCGGATTCCATGTAGCTCACATGGTCTATGTCGGTTATGGCTAATATTCCCTAATAACATTAAGATAATGAATATGATAGGAACTATACTATGACTTCTTAATAGGTTTACTTGGTAGGAGTGGAGGTATTTGACTTCACTTTTACATTGCACAAGGAGACTTATTAGGATGTTGTGGAATGGTTTCCTTATGGTATGATAAGATATGAATAGATGACTTTCCTTATGTTTACTTCATTTACTTGTATAATTCCTCATTTATGATGATGGATTATGGTATGCTTGAAGATTATGGAAATGAATATGTGGCTTCAAGGAATGCTTAGTAAGGTTGGTATTATGGGATGCCAACCTTACATTGCACAAGTGTTCTTAGAGGTTGCTAATGTATTGATATTATTATGTTATAAGTGTATTGTGACTATAGCTTGTCTTTTATGTTTGAAAAGGCATAGTGGCTTTCCAAACTTAATGTATGAAAGTCTTCTAAATGCATGAAAGTGTCCTAAATGAATCTAATGAAGAATGTTGGCTTAAATGCTTAAATGTAAAGATGCATGCTATACTTGGATTGTATTATGAGTTACTTCCTTGTCATGTCTATTATATATGAATGTGCCTTGTCTATGGTGACTTCAAAGGAGTACTTAGTGTGAGTAGTAGTATGGGATGCTACTTGCACATTGCACAAGTATGACTTAGAGTTGTCTTAGATCTTGGTCTTAATGTGATGTTGTGATTCATATAATGTTTATGTCTCTTAAATGCTTTATTGTGTAAAGGTGGAAATGATGAATGGTAAGTTCACTTTTGGGTGACCTTAAGGTGGTTCCTTAGTGTGGGTGGTGGTGGTAAGGGACGCTGCCCATACATTGCACAAGGCATAGTTTGAGGGTTACTTGAGGTGGAGTCTCAAGGTGAAGGTAAAGGGTTATATATGTTTTTGCTCAAATGTGAATTATGTGACTTTGTATGTTAGTTGTGACTTATTTTATGCCTCTTGTATCAATGTTCATGAAGTTTTACAAAAATGGCATAAAGCATGACTTTCAACAAAATATCCCTTTTAAAGCATGTTTTTGCATGGTCATCATACTTAGTACATTTTTGTGTGCTAACCCATATTTTATTATTTTTACTACAAGTGTAGGTTCCGGCAAGTGATTGCTTTCTCTAGGGAAACTTGGGATTAGAGTTTTCTCAAGACCTCTTTTGGTATGTCCTCATATGTCGAGGACAAGAATTTAATGTTTCTAGTTTTATTTTTAAGACTTTGTTAAGACTTCGATTGTAAAGGGCCGTGACCCTATATTATTAAAGTTTGTCCAAGATGGCCATGTGAGACTTAGTATTCTGCTGCTTTATAAATGTATTTTGATGTTTGATTTATTAAAGAAAAGTTTTAAATTCCGCACTATTTCTATGTATCTAATGTTATGTATGCTAAGAGGCTTGTATTAGACACCTTCGGGGTCGAATATGCTGTGTTACGACTAGGGGATGCTCTCGAGTCGTGACAAACTTGTTATCAGAGCATAATATTTTGGAAATGGTTTTTTGGATCGATGTCTCACAAGCCTCGTCTTGTAGAGTCTTGTTCATCGGTGTGAGTCGCAACACATCTATGAGCGAGAGGCTATAGGACGTTAGGAGTTACACTTCTTTCTTTATTCTTCAAGTCGTGCCGTAGAACTTAACTCCATAAGATCTCTCTCTTTTTCCTTATCCGGTGGTCTTGAAGATGTGACTACTCGAAGGGTTATTACTACAAGGATCGAGGGAGAAAAAAGTGAGTTTCGATGTATATTGTGGCTATATGACTTGTTGGATTTGAGATCTCAGATTATGATGTTGTCTTTAACATGACTGAGTTGCTTATGGTTATGTGTGATGTTGGAGTTTTGAGGTTTGTTGAAGGATTTGATGAATTGTGGTATTTAAGTGATGCCTAGCGATGTGGAGTGATTAGAGTTCTTTAAGAGGAGTAGAAGTGCAATTCACCTCGGTTTAAAATCACTTTGGGTGATAAGTGTGAAGGTTTAGTGATGCTTTGCTCCGACCTTAGAATTGAAAGAAGTGATGGGGTAAAGAGGTTTTATAGGCTTACCCCTATGGGGGTGATAATGTGCCTAGATGGTAAAGTCTTTGAGTATCCTTGATGTTCATGAGTTATGCATGATTGATGTTCTCACCTTAAGAGGTGTAGTGAGTTGAGGAGTTTAAGACCCGGTGTGGTAGACTCTTATGAGATCTTGAGTGATGTGGTAAGGTTGATGGTGAGTAGGAGTGTTTATTGAGGACCTTCCTAGTTTAAAAGATCTGGTGTCTTGATGGTTCCTTATAGTGTAAATGTTGTGATATGATTCCTATGTTGTTTTCATGATAACCTTAGTTGGGTTTTCTCCTAAGTGGGGGATAGTATGGTTGTGCGTGTGTTGATGTCCTTATATCTTTCCTTCTATTCTTATTCAAGCTTGAGACCTAGGGTTCGTTGTAGCTTGTAGTATGTTTTGGAGTCATGTGTGACATGGTGTTTCCATGTTCTCCTTATATTATGCATGTTCTAGTTGGATTCTTATTTTAGTTGAGAAAATGAATTTTCATGATTTATTGATCCTCATGTTGATGTGCATTTAGTTTGAGTTGCTTATATGCTTCATGAGGTTAAATGGTGAACATGCTTAAATGTGTTTTATTGAAAATATGCATAATGTGCTTTTATGAGAAAATTGCTCAAATGTGCTTAATGATGTTGTGATGAGAATGATTTTATTTGGAGAAGGAAGTCCCTCCAATGAAATGAAGAATGTGAAGTTTTGATGCATAATGAGGTTGTAGAAGTAGTTCCTACCTTCTTGTTGTGTTTTGAGCTTATTGATGTGGAGTTGATGTTTCCTCCTATGTTTATGCATTAATATTAATGTTGCATGCATGATGATGGGCTGCTAGTCTTGACTCGTTACCTCTTAATGTGTTTAAAGTGTCATTCGAGGACGAATGTTCCTAAGTGGGGGATAACGTAACGACTCTTAAAAACGAACTTATGAAACTCGAGCCTAACGTGTGTGCGTTTCTGTTTGTCATGAGTTTTGATGGTGTTGTATGTTGTCCCGAGTCATGGTTGAGGTGTTTAGGGGTTAGACTTCAAGGTACGACTCCCCAAGGACCACCCTAAGGGTCCGTGAGGAGGACACTAAGTCTACACCCCAAGACCCCAAGGAAACCATAAAGTCGACCAAAAAGGGGTGACCTACAGAAGGGGTCCACACCCCGTGGATGGCCTCTGTAGGTCAATGGGCTTCTAATCAAGCCACAACCACCATTGACGGAAGGACATTACAGTCCGTGACCCGATCCACCGACCGTGGATAGGGGTCTTGTGAACCATGATTGTTTGCTGTCAAGTGGTGCGGCCTAGCTAGGGGTGAGTTGGTAAATTCACCCCAAGTCCTAATTAGTGTATGGATGATTTTTATAAGTGTTTTAAGGTATTTTAAGAGTATTAAAACATTATAATGGTATTTTAGATTTCATGATTCACTTTTTCCCAAATCAAAACCCTCTCTCCCAAAATATCTTCTCTCTAAGAACTCCATTGAAGACCAAGAGGAGAAGAAGACTTAGGGCTTGAAGGGTAAGGCTATTGGGTAGATTTTCGTGGGATTCTTCAATCAAAGGGTATGGTGATCCTTCTTCTAGGGTTAACTTTCACCCTAGAGTCAATTTCGAAGAAGTTTTAAAGTATTCAATTTTCATGAGAAACCGTAAGTTTCATTCAATCTCATGGGTTTTTGCAACAAACATTTTCAAATGATAAACTATGATTATATTGATGTTTAATTGATGATTTAGGATGAAAATACACTATGAACCCATGATTTATCTCAATTCTTAAATTGTGCCTTATGAAGTGGATTTATTGATTATGAATAAATGTTGATGGATTTATGCCTAGATTGATTTAGATTGTTGACTTGTATCATCATCTATGCCTTATTATGGTGAATTGTTGCAGAATTAAGGATTTGTGATCATAGCATTGAAAGGGCAAGTTTGACCCAAGTACTTGTTGTAGTAAACTTGTGTTAGAGATGTTGATCCACTTGAAAGGTGGAGGAGTTCAATTATGATGTAGTTACTTGATGTTAGTATAATTCTACACGCATTCTTGATTAACCTAAGATTCTAGGGTTATGTCATGAAAGAGGCAAATTTAGGGTTTAAATGTGATCCTCCTAGAATGATGAATTCTCGATGTAATGCCTTAGATTAGATCACCTATACTCGAATTGGTTTAGGGTAATGTTTCTAAACATGAATTGACTTGATCATGATATTATGTGCATGTTGATGAATACTTGAAGTATAAAGTGCCAATCATGATGTGATTAATGAATCCATGAGTTGTCGGATCATGGTATTCCCTTATCTATTGTTCTATTGCTATATGTTGGAATGAGTTGGCCCATAATCCTTAAAGGGCATATTGTGAAGGTTTGTGCATGTTGACAAGATTGTGTGTGAACTCATGATTTACTTGGAAGTTGAAGGTCACATGAATATTTTGTATATTGTGGTATTGTTGAAAGACCATTCTTCCCTTACCCTTACACTTAATTATG
This sequence comes from Solanum tuberosum, assembly GCF_000226075.1. Taxonomy (NCBI): domain Eukaryota; kingdom Viridiplantae; phylum Streptophyta; class Magnoliopsida; order Solanales; family Solanaceae; genus Solanum; species Solanum tuberosum. Next base: position 248,366 of record NW_006239258.1, on the reverse strand, counting down.
AATGACGTATCTAGGATGATAATGCTGTTGTTTATGTCATTGCAAGGACAATTACACACACACTCCATGCATAAACATTATTATGATGTATCAATGGTGTTAACTAAAAGTATAGTTCTCATATGCACCTTTACACAATATTATGCATGAAATGTACATAATCATGTTGATCCTATTGTGTTGATTGAAAGTCCATTCTCATGAGAACACATGATCTTGGTGTGACAGTTATTCTTACATACTAATGTTGATTCTAAGGTTGAAAGGTAGTTCTCACTTTTAATGAATCTCTGAGCTATTTTAGTGAGTTGTATTGATCGTATGGTAAAGTATATCTTCACACATGTAGATAAAATTCCATACTAATTATGTATAATTGGCAAATAATACCTAGTACCGAGTGGATATGGACAATGAGGAAAAGGCCCCTCCACAAATGTAATAGGTTGGCTCATCTATAGTAAACTCATGAGATGGAAGCTCTTCCGCTAATGCAATAGGTTGGGTTTCCATTAGCAATCACCCTATCCCATAACTATGTGCCAAACATAGGACTTAGCTGGTGGATCTACTTAGAAGCTAAATATGATTAGTTCTACCTTCGGCAAGTAAGAACGCCTTCTTTTGGTGTGGGTTTATATGATACCGGATTCCATGTAGCTCACATGGTCTATGTCGGTTATGGCTAGTATTCCCTAATAACAATAAGATAATGAATATGATAGGAACTATACTATGACTTCTTAATGGGTTTACTTGGTAGTATTCACTTTTACATTGCACAAGGAGACTTATTAGGATGTTGTGGAATGGTTTCCTTATGGTATGATAAGATATGAATATATGACATTCCTTATGATTAGTTCATGGACTCTTATAATTTCTCATTTATGACTATGGATTATGGTAAGCTTGAAGATTATGGAAATGAATATGTGGTTTCAAGGAATGCTTAGTAAGGTTGGTATTATGGGATGCCAACCATACATTGCACAAGTGTTCTTAGAGGTTGCTAAAGTATTGATATTATTATGCTATGAGTGTATTGTGGCTATAGCTTGTCTTCTATGTTTGAAAAGCCATATTGGCTTTCCAAACTTAATGTTTGAAAGTCCTCTAAATGCATGAATGTGTCCTAAATGAATCTAATGAAGAATGTTGGCTTAAATGTAAATATGCATGCTAATAATATATTTGTCTCTTAAATCCTTTATTGTGTAAAGGTTGAAAGGATGAATGGTAAGTTCACTTTTGGGTGACCTTAACGTGGTGCCTTAGTATGGGTGGTGGTATGGGACTCTACCCATACATTGCACCAGGCATAGCTTGAGGGTTACTTGAGGTGGAGGCTCAAGGCGAAGGTAAAGGGTTATATGTTATTTTGCTCAAATGTGAATTATGTGACTTTGTATGTTGGTTGTGACTTATATTATGCCTCTTGTATCAATATTCATGAAGTTTTACAAAAATGGCATAAATCATGACTTTCAACAAAATGTCCCTTTTAAAGCATGTTTTTGCATGGTCATCATACTTAGTACATTTTTGTTTGCTAATCTATATTTTATTATTTTTACTACAAGTGTAGGTTCCAGCAAGTGATTGCTTTCTTTATGGAAGCTTGGGATTAGAGTTCTCTCAAGACCTCTTTTGGTATGTCCTTATTTGTCGAGGACAAGGATTTTATGTTTCAAGTTTTATGTTTAAGACTTTGTTAAGACTTCGATTGTAATGGGCCGTGACCCTCTATTATTTTAAAGTTTATCCAAGATGGCCATGTGAGACTTAGTATTTCGTTTCTTTATAATTGTCTTTTAATGGTGGATTTATTAAAGAAAGTTATAAATTCCACATTATTTCTGTGTATCTAATGTTATGAATGATAAGAGGCTTGAATTAGACACCTTCGGTGTCGAGTACGCCGTGTTACGACTAGGGGGTGCTCTCAGATCGTGACAAACTTGGTGTCAGAGCATAAGATTTTGGAAATGGTTTTTAGGATCGATGTCTCACAAGCAACGTCTAGTACAGTCTTGTACATCGGTGTGAGTCGTGACACATCTATGAGCGAGAGGCTATATGACGTTAGGAGTTACACTTCTTTCTTCATTCTTCAAGTCGTGCCATAGAACTTAACTTCATAAGATCTCTCTCTTATTCCTTATCCGGTGGTCTTGAAGATGTGACTACTTGAAGTGTAAATGCTACAAGGATCAAGGAAGAAAGAGGTGAGTTTCGATGTATATTGTGGCTATATGACTTGTTAGATTTGAGATGTTAAATTGTGATAACATGACTGAGTTGCTTATGGTTATGTGTGATGTTGGAGTTTTGAAGTTTGTTGAAAGATTTGATGAATTGTGGTGTTTAAGTGATGCTTAGAGATGTGGAGCTAGTAGAGTTCTTTAAGAGAAAAAAGAAGTGTAATTCACCTCGGTTTAGAATCACTTTGGGTGATGAGAGTGAAGGTTTAGTGATATTTTGCTCCGACCATAGAATTGAAAAAAGTGATGGGGTAAAGAGGTTGTATAGGCTTACCCCTACGGGGGAGATAATGTGCCTAGATGGTAAGGTCTTTGAGTATCCTTGATGTTCATGAGTTAGGCAGGATTGATGTTCTCACCTTAAGAGGTGTACTGAGTTGAAGAGTTTATGGCCCGGTGTGGTAGACTCTTATGAGACCTTGAGTGATGTAGTAAGGTTGATGGTGAGTAGGAGTGTTTAATGAGGACCTTCCTAGTTTAAAAGCTCTGGTATGTTGATGGTTCCTTATAGTGTGAATGTTGTGATGAGATTCCTATGTTGTTTTCATGATAACCTTAGTTGGGTTTTCTCCTAAGTGGGGGATAGTAAGGTTGTGCGAGTGTTGATGTCCTTATCTCTTTCCTTTTATTCTTATTCAAGCTTGAGACATAGGGTTTGTTGTAGCTTGTAGTATGTTTCGGAGTCATGTGTGCCATGTTGTTTCCATGTTCTCGTTATATTATGCATGTTCTAGTTGGATTCTTATTTAGTTGAGAAAATGAGTTTTCATGATTTATTGTTCCTCATGTTGATGTGCATTTAGTTTGAGTTGCTTATATGCTTCATGAGGTTAAATGTTGAACATGCTTAAATGTGCTTTATTGAAATGATGCATAATGTCCTTTTATGAGAAAATTGCTCAAATGTGCTTAATGATGTTGTGATGAGCATGATTTTATTTGGAGAAGGAAGTTCCTACAATGAAATGAAGAATGTGAAGTTTTGATGCATAATGAGGTTGTAGATGTAGTTCCTACCTTCTTGTTGTGTTTTGAGCTTATTGATGTGGAGTTGATGTTTCCTCCTTTGTTTAGGCATTTATATTAATGTTCCATGCATGATGATGGTCTGCTAGTCTTGAGTCGTTACCCCTTAATGTGTTTAAAGTGTCATTCGAGGACGAATGTTCCTAAGTGATAGATAATGTAACGACCCTTAAAATGAACTAGTGAAACTCGAGCCTAACATGTGTGCGTTTCTGTTTGTCATGAGTTTCGATTATGTTGTATGTTGTCCCGAGTCATGGTTGAGGTGTTTAGGGTTAGACGTCAAGGTACGACTCCCCAAGGACCACCCTAAGGGTCCTTGAGGAGGACCCTAATGAGGAGGACCCTAAGTCTACACCCCAAGACCCCAAGGAAACCGTAAAGTTGGCCAAAAAGGGGTGACCTACGGAAGGTGTCCACGCCCCGTAGATCCATTCACGCCCCATGGATGGCCTCCGTATGTCAAGGAGCTTCTAACCAATCGACAACCACCATTGATGGAAGGACAACACGGTCCATGACCCCATCCACGGACCATGGATGGGGGGGTCTCGTGAACCATGACTGTTTGCTGTCAAGTGGTGTGACCAAGCTAGGGGTTAGTTGGTAAATTCACCCCAAGTCCTAATTAGTGTATGGACAATTATTTTAAGTTTTTTAAGGTAATTTAATAGTATTAAAATATTAGAATGGTATTTTAGATTTCATGATTCACTTTTCCCCAAATCAAAACCCTCTCTCCCAAAATATCTTCTCTCTAAGAACTCCATTAAAGACCAAGAGGAGAAAAAGACTTAGGGCTTGAAGAGGAAGGCTATTGGGTAGATTTTCGAGGGATTCTTCAAGCAAAAGGTATGGTTATCCTTCATCTAGGGTTAGCTTTCACCCTAGAGTCAATTTCAAAGAAGTTTCAAAGTTTTCAATTTTCATGAAAAACCCTAAGTTTCACTCAATCTCATGGGTTCTTGCATCAAACGTTTTGAAATGATAAACTATGATTATATTGATATTTAATTGATGATTTAAGATGAAAATACTCTATGAACCCCTGATTTCTCTCAATTTTTAAATTGTGCCTTATGAAGTGGGTTTGTTGATTATGAATGAATGTTGATGGATTTATGCCTAGATTGATTTAGATT
>NW_006239258.1:221128-243887 GCF_000226075.1 Solanum tuberosum | reverse complement strand
TTATGATGTAGTTACTTGATGTTAGTATAATTCTACATGCATTCTTGATTAACCTAAGATTCTAGGGTTATGTCATGAAAGATGCAAATTGAGGGTTTAAATGTGATCCTCCTAGAATGATGAATTCTCAATGTAATGCCTTAGATTAGATCACCTAGACTCGTATTGGTTTAGGGTAATGCTTCTAAACATGAATTGACTTGATCATGATACTATATGCATGTTTATGAATATTTGGAGTATAAAGTGCCACTCATGATGTGATTAAGGTATTGTTGAGTTGTTGGATCATGGTATTCCCTTATCTAATTTGCTATTGCTATAAGTTGGAATGAGTTGGCCCATAACCCTTGAATGGCATATTGTGAAGGTATGTGCATGTTGACAAGATTGTGTGTGAACTCATGATTTACTTGGAAGTTGAAGGTCACATGAATATTGTGTATATTGTGGTATTGTTGAAAGGCCATTGTTTCCTTACCCTTACAATTAATTATGAATGAAGTGACTAGGATGATAATGTTGTTGTTTGTGTCATTGCAAGGACAATTACACACAAACACACACACTCCATGCATAAACATGATTATGATGTATCAATGGTGTTAACTTAAAGTATAGTTCTCATATGCACCTTTATACATTATTATGCATGAAATGTACATAATCATGTTGATCCTATTGTGTTGATTGAAAGTCCATTCTTATGAGAACACATGATCTTGGTGGGATGGTTATTCTCACATACTAATGGTGATTCTAAGGTTTAAAGGTAGTTCTCACCTTTAATGAATCTATGAGCTATTTTGGTGAGTTGTATTGAACAAAGGGTAAAGTATTCCTTCACACATGTAGATACAATTCCATACTAATTAAGTATAATTGCGAAATAATGCCTAGTACCGAGTAGACATGGGCAATGAGGAAAAGGCCCCTCCACTAATGCAATAGGTTGGGTCATCTATAGTAAACTCATGAGATGGAAGCTCCTCCGCTATTGCAATAGGTTGGGTTTCTCCCTATCTCATAACTATGTGCCAAACATAGGACTTAGCTAGTGGATCGACTTAGAAGCTACATATGATTAGTTATACCCTTGGCAAGTAAGAACGCCTTCTTTCGGTGTGGGGTTATAGGACGTCGGATTCCATGTCGCTCACATGGTCTATGTCAGTTATGGCTAATATTCCCTAATATCAATAAGATAATGAATATGATAGGAACTATACTATGACTTCTTAATGGGTTTACTTGGTAGGAGTGGGTGTATGGGACTTCAATTTTACATTGCACAAAGAGACTTATTAGGATGTTGTGGAATGGTTTCCTTATGGTATGATAAGATATGAATAGATGACTTTCCTTATGATTAGTTCATGTACTTGTATAATTCCTCATTTAAGACTATGGATTATTGTAAGCTTGAAGATTATGGAAATGAATATGTGGCTTCCAGGAATGCTTAGTAAGGTTGGTATTATGGGATGCCAACCATACATTGCACAAGTGTTCTTAGAGGTTGCTAAAGTATTGATATTATTATGTTATGAGTGTATTTTGACTATAACTTGTCTTCTTCTATGTTTGAAAAGCCATATTGGCTTTCCAAACTTAATGTTTGAAAGTCCTCTAAATGCATGAATGTGTCCTAAATGAATCTAATGAAGAATGTTGGCTTAAATGCTTAAATGTAAAGATGCATGCTATTGTTGGATTGTATTATGAGTTACTTCCTTGTCATATCTATTCTATATGAATGTGCCTTGTCTATGGTGACTTCAAAGGAGTACTTAGTGTGAGTAGTAGTATGGGATGCTACTTGCACATTGCTCTTTCCTTGTTGAGTGCAGGCATCTTCCGATGGCTATTGACAGACCTCGAATAGAAGATCAATGGTCGTCATTCAAATTCAAGGGTGAGCCAATTCTTCCGAGCTGCCATGAGTTCTCTTGCTATGTCCACATTTTGGACTTAGACTATTTCTTTAGATTTCTATGTTTAGTTTGGGGATTTACCCTTCTTGTTAGACTTATGGTTGAACTTTAGATGTTTTGGTACATTGACTTTCAAGTTCTAGGTGTATTTTTCGCATTTTTTAGTTGTTAGACTTTTGTTGGAGTTTATGGGAACTCCCTATTTCTTTCCCTAGCATTTAACTTTCTTTCGTAACTTTAATGTCTTAGTTTTGGGTTAAGTTGTTTAGTTTGGGTTGTTGTAGTGGTTTTCCCACTGGAGGGTTAGTGTGGGTGCCAATCACGACGGTTTGGGTCATGACAAAGTTGGTCTGAGAGCCTAGGTTTGTTGATCTCGATGTACCAAAACAAGTCTAGTAGAGTCTTGTGGAACGGTACGGAGACGTCTGTACTTTTCTTCGAGAGGCTATAGGACTTTAGGAAATCTCTCTACTTTTCTCTTGTCTCCTTTCGTGCTATAACTTTATTCCAATTGGTATCTGGCGATTCAAATTGCTATCTAGCCTCCTTGACTCTTCTGTCCGCAGATGGTTAATATTAGGTTCAACGGCGTCAGGCCCGTAGCTCCTGTTAATGCTCCAGCTGAGGAATCTGCAGCGAGAGGTCGCGGTTGAGGCAGGGGTAGAGAAAGAGCAAGGGCTAGAGGCTGAGGAAGGGTGGCACATCTAGGGATGGAGCATTGGTTGGAGATACTCCCAGAAATGAGGCCCCTCTTGAGCACCATGAAGAGGTAGAGGAGGATGTAGAAGTTGAGGAGAAGGAGAATGTTGGACAAGAGGAAGAAATGTAGGCTGAGGCTACATGTATTCCTCCCTTAGACCCAGTGTTAGCTCAGCAGATCATGTCATTCTTGAAAGGGTTTGTAGGTCCTGGAGTGCTCCTCTCTGTTCAAGCAACTCAAGGTCCCGCCAATAGTCCTATTACTAACATTGTCCCCAAGGTGGGAGGGAATGTAGGTAATGATGCTTTTTTTCGTCCTTTGTTGGGTCCTGTTATGATTGGTAGTGAACATGCGATGTTGACCAAGTTTTTAAAGTTGAAACCGTCTGTGTTCCATGGTTCCGAGAGTGAGGATGCATATGAATTCATCTTAGATTGCTATGAGAGACTTCATAAGTTGGGAATTGTCCATCATCATGGGGTTGCGTTTGTGACCTTTCAGCTTCAAGGTGAGGCTAAGCAGTGGTGGAGAGGTTATGTGGAATGCAGATCTTCAGTTTTACCTCCACTTACTTTGACCCAGTTTCATGCTTTGTTCTTCTATTAGTATGTGCCTCGGACTTTGAGAGATCATAAGAAGGATGAGTTCATGGTTTTGGAGGAAGGTGGTATGTATGTGGCTGCTTATGAGGCCAAGTTCCATGCGTTGTGTAGATATGCTATGCAGTTGGTGACTACTAAGGAAGAGAGGATCCGTTTATTTGTTAAGGGACTAAATTCTGAGTTGCAAGTACTATTTGTTCGTATGACCACTGCAGGGAAAAGCTTCAATGAGGTGACGACTTTGTGAAGAAAGTGGAGGGGGTGAGGCGAGATGGTCAAGCTAAGGCATTGATAAAAAGGGCCAAGAACTCGGGTAACTTTCAAGGTTCTTACTCCAAGGTGTCCGAAAGGCCAACGCCTGCAGCCAAGCCAATTCAGTACTCTATGCGCGCCTCTACAGGTAATTACTCGGGAACTCCACCTCATAATTTGATTCAGGATAGCTAGGGAGTCGCACCTTCAGCGGGCAGCAGGCCATCCTTTGATTGTACTTGCTACAATTATGGAGAAACTGGGAATATGAGGAGAGATTGTCCCTACCCACGCGTGATGGATTCGGCGCAGCAGCAATCTAGAGTAGTGGTACCTGCGGGAAATAATCATAATGGTCGAGGGCGTCCACAAGGTGGGCGAGGTGGAAATCAACGAGACCGCGGAGGTAGGGGAAATTGTAATGCAGGCAGAGGTACAGTGCATCCACGCATGGAAGTAGCTCGTCAAGATGATAGGGCTCAATGTTATGCCTTTTCGAGTAAGAGTGAGGAAGAGGCGTCTGACGCAATGATTACATGTACTATTCTTATCCGTGATCGGATGGCTAATGTGTTATTTGATCTGGGTTCCACTTATTCTTATTTATCCGTGAGATTTGCCTCAGAATTTGCTATGATTTGTGATATACTTGATGCCCCCATCCATGTTTCTACCCTAGTTGGAGGGTCTGTCATAGTAACTTATGTCTATCATTCTTGTCTTATTTTGTTTATGTGTTTTCAGAATTTGGTTGATGTGGTGATTTTAGATATGATTGACTTTGACATAATCTTGGGCATGACTTTGTTGTCCCACTATTATGCTGTGCTTAATTGTAATACTAAGTCTGTGACTATAGATATTCTGGGAAGGGGTGTACAAGCCTAAACAACCTAATAACCAAACTGGTAGGGCAGGGTTGTTTGGCTTATTTGGCTCATATTAGGGATGTTGAGGTTGAGACTCCATCTATTGGGTCTATCCCTGTGGTGTCAGAATTTAGAGAAGTGTTTCCTACTGATTTGCCTGGTATGCCTCCAGATAGAGATATATATTTCTGCATTCATTTGGAACCTAGTACCTGCCCCATTTCTATCCCTCTAATATCGCATGTCTCCGACAAAATTAAGAGAGCTTTAGGCTCAAATCCAAGAACTTCTTGAAAAAGGATTTATTCTTCCTTGTGCTCCCCCGTGGGGTGCTCCAATTTTGTTTGTTAAGAAAAAAGATGGTAGTATGAGGATGTGTACAGATTACTGGCAATTGAATAGGGTCACCATTCGAAACAACTACCCATTGCCTCGAAGAGATGATCTTTTTGACCAATTGCAAAGCGCATCAGTTTTCTCTAAGTTTGATCTAAGGTCTGGCTACCATCAATTGAAAATTAGGCCTGAGGATGTGCCCAAGACGGCGTTTAGAATCCGCTATGGGCACTATAAGTTTCTAGTTATGACTTTTGGTTTGACTAACGCGCCTGCAACTTTCATGAGTTTGATGAATGGGGTGTTCAAGCCATTTCTTGATTCATTCGTGATAGTCTTTATTGATGATATTTTAGTCTATTCGAAAAGTGAGGAAGAGCATGCCGACCATCTTCGTATTGTTCTGGGTGTTCTTGGAAAACAAATGTTCTATACGAAATTCTCTTAGTGTGAATTTTGGTTGAATTCGATTGCATTTTTGGGGCATGTAGTTTCAAAAGAAGGGGTAATGGTAGATCTCCAAAAGATTGAGGTGGTTAAGAATTGGGTTCAGCCTAACTCTGTGATGGAAGTTAAGAGTTTAGTGGGGCTCGCTAGCTACTATCGTCGATTTGTGAAGAACTTCGCTTCTATCGCCACTCATTTGACAAATTTGACAAAAAAGGAGATACCATTTGAATGGACTGAAAAATGTGAGGAGAGCTTTCAAAAGCTTAAGACTCCCTTGACCACAGCACGTATTCTAGCTCTACCGGTTGAAGGTAAAGATTTTATTGTTTATTGTGATGCTTCACATTCGGGTTTGGGTGCTATGTTGATGCAGGATAAGAATGTTATAGCTTATGCATCACGACAATTGAAGGTGCATGAGAGGAATTACCCAACACATGATTTGGAGTTGGCAGCGGTAGTATTCACTCTTAAGATCTGTCGACATTACCTCTATGGTGTTAAGTGTGAGGTGTTTACTGATCATCCTAGTTTTTAGCATGTGTTCACTCAAAAAGATTTGAATTTGAGATAATGAACGTGGATGGAGTTACTTAAGGATTATGATGTGACCATTCAATGCCATACGGGTAAGGCTAATGTGGTGGCAGACTCTTTGAGTCGAAAAGCGGCGAGTATAGGTAGTTTAGCTTGCTTCAGTGTATCTAAGTGACCCTTGGCTAAGGGGATTCAGACCTTGCAGTCTAAGTTCATGCAGTTGGGCATCTCAGAGAGAGAGGTGGGGTGTTAGCTAACATTGAGGTTAAGGCCACGTTCATTGAGAAGATCAAGGCCAAACAGTTTGAGGATGCGAATTTTGAGGAGCTTAGAAAGAAGACTGCGATTGGTAAGGCACAAGAGACCACTCTTGATACAGAGGGTGTGCTAAATTTTAAAGGAAGAATCTATGTTCCTAGAGTAGATGAATTTATTCAGAAATTGTTGGTAGAATCTCATGGTTCACGATATTCTATTCATCCGGGGTGACCAAGATGTACTGAGATTTGAAGCGAGTTTATTAGTCGCCGGGCATGAAGAAGTATATAACGGAGTTCGTGGCTAAGTGTCAAAATTGCCAACAAGTGAAGTATGAACACCAAAGGCTTGCAGGTTTACTTCAGAGAATGCCAATTCCGGAATGGAAGTGGGAAAGGATAGACATGGATTTTGAGGTTGGTCTTCCCAAGACGTTGGGGAAGTTTGATTCTATTTGGGTAGTGGTTGATAGAGTGACTAAGTCAGCCCATTTTATTCCTGTAAGAATAGATTATAATGATGAACAATTGGCTAAATTTTATGTGAAAGGGATAGTGAGATTGCATGGGGTGCCCCTCTCTATCATCTTAGACCATGGTACCCAATTCACATCCAAGTTCTGGAGGAAATCGCACGATGAATTGGGCACATAACTTACTTTTAGTACAGCCTCCCATAAACAGACGGGCGGACAGTCAGAGAGGACTATTCAAGTGTTAGAAGACATGTTGAGGGCTTGTGTGATTGATTTTGGAGGGAATTGGGATAAGTTCCTACCTTTGTGTGAGTTCTCTTATAATAATAGTTATCACTCCAGCATTGATATTGCACCATTTGAGGCACTTTATGGGAGGGGATGTAGATCTCCCATAAGATGGTTTGAGGTTGGAGATGTGAAACCTTTGGGGGGGTTGATTTAGTAAATGATGCTCAAGATAAGGTGAGAAGTATTCAAGCTAAGCTTTTAGCAGCCCAAAGTAGGCAGAAGAAGTATGCAGAGCATAAGGTAAGAGACATGACACATCAAACGGGTGAGAATGTTCTTCTTAAGGTATCACCCATGAAAGGGGTGATGAGATTTGGCAAGAAGGGTAAGCTAAGTCCGCGATACATTGGTCCCTTTGAGGTTCTTGAATGTGTAGGGCCAGTGGCTTATAGATTGGCTTTAGCTCCTAATCTATTTGGAGTTCATCCGGTATTTCATGTGTCCATGTTGAAGAGATATCATGGTGAAGGGGATTACATCATTAAACTGGACTCAATGTGTTAGACAAAGACCTCTAATATTAGGAGGAACCGGTTGCAATTCTTGATCGTGATGTGCGTAAGTTGAGGACCAAGGAGATCAAGTCCATGACAGTTCAATGGAAGCATCATCCAGTTGAGGAAGCTACTTGGGAAACTAACAAGGACATGCGAGACAAGTATCCACAATTGTTCGTCGATTCAGGTACTACTCTATTCTTTCTGTAGCCTATTTTTTTCCTAAGTTGTCACTCGGGGACGAGTGATGGGTAAATTGGTATCTATTGTAAGGACCTGTTCTCGTCGTTATAGAAAAGACAACGGGGAAAAATTTTGGGCCGGAAAACATTTTCGTAGTATCTTGAGATTTCCCAACCTAGTCCAGATTTGAACGAAATCCTAGTCATTAAAGTCTGGGGAAATCTGGTAGAAATTGGGTGATCTAATTATGATTTTGATTACATGAATGAATATCTAAGATGTTAAGGAACCCGTACGACTTTATGAAATTGAATTCAGGCGAGTAGAACTCCCAGAATTGATCTTAGCGTGAGGTAGTTTCTGAGTGTCTTTGGTTGAAGGTGTGTTGTGAAATGGGGTCTTGAAATTATCTAAGGCAGGATTTTTGCCGCCAGGGCGAGGCCGCTGTAGTGGGGTGAGTACCGCTGTGGTGGGACTGTTGTGACTTAAAGTCGGAAATAAACCCCAAAAATGTTTTATTCTGTAATTTTTGAACTTGAGAGCTAAGGAACGAACTCAGGGTTTTTTATGACAGTTTTCCACCATTCTTGAGGCTAAAGGTAAGATTTCCACTCCCCAAATCCATTTTTTGATCCTTAGAACGTAATCTAATGGGTAATTATCAATGGGGAAGGGTTTTGATCTAGAAATTATGGTAGAAAAAGCCATAATCTGGGTATGAGGATCATGGGTTTGATCTAGGGATGATGGAATTGTTGGTAATCCGGATAATTAGTGAATGTTTATTGATTTTCGTGTTATTATGATTGATTGTAGACCAAGAACAAGCGAAACGAATCCGAAAGGGGAAGAATCAATTTTCTTAGGGGATTCAAGCTTTGTTCGAGGTAGGTGATGGTTGTGATTTCATGTTGTGTGATTTATATTTGTTCTTGCTTCATTATAATACTTGTATGTATGCGAATGTTGCATTATTGATCACACTAATTGTAAATGAAGATAGATGAATGATGAATGCCATGAATCATTACTTGATTGTATGATTATGAGAATGTACATTGTGATTGTGACTGTGGCTTGTTGAATGGATCAAGTGTTGCGTTCAGGCACACTAACTTGGATCGGTTGCCACATTTCGGCATAATTATGGGATCGGTTGCCACGTTCCGGCATAATCATTGGATCAGGTACAACATTCTGGTATTCTAACAGTTTGGGTTTGGGTTTCATAAGAGGACCATTGACTTGACATAACTGTATATTGAGAACTATGTGAAATGATCTGTTGTTCTTAATGTTGTTGATATTGTATATATTCGGTATATGCATGTTGTTATATTGTTGTAAAGGGTTATGTATGTTACACTTAGTGGGATACCCGCGTGATCCTACCAGTACACTGTGGTTGTGTACTGATTCTGCACTTTCTCTTTCCTTGTTGAGTACATGGCATCTTTCGGCGGCTATTGACAGACCTCGATTAGAAGATCAGTGATTGTCGTTCGAATTCAAGGGTGAGCCAGTTCTTCCGGGCTGCCATGAGTTCTCTTGTTGTCTATGTCCACATTTCGGACTTAGACTATTTCTTTAGATTTCTATGTTTAGTTTGGGGTTGTACCCTTTTTGTTTGACTTATGGTTGAACTTTAGATGTTTTGGTACGTTGACTTTCAGGTTCGAGGTGTATTTTCCACATTTGTTTAGTTGTTAGACTTTTGTTGAAGTTTATGGGAACTCCTTATTTTTTTTTTTAGCATTTAACTTGCTTCCGTAACTTAAATGTCTTTGTTTTGGGTTAAGTTGTTTAGATTGGGTTGTTGTAGTGGTTCTCCCACCGGAGAGTTAGTGTGGTTGCCAATCACGATGGTCTGACACTAAGTGCAACATAGATGTGATCAATAGTGCAACATTCGCATACATACACGTATTACAATGAAGCAAATACTAATATACATCACAGAAACATGAAATCAAACCCTCACCTATCTCGAAACCAAGCTTGAATCCTCATAAGATACTTGATTCTTCCCTTTCCGAATTCTTTCTGGTTGTTCTAGGTCTACAAACAATCAATTCAATGCAAGAATCAATAATTAAGGTCTAATTTACCCGCATTATAGCAAACCCAATAATCCAAGACCAAACCCAATATCCTATGGTGCATCTAGGCTTTTTTCTCACCATCTAATTTAGTACAAAACCCTCCCCCAACAGTAACTAACCAAGAATCTAAATTCTACGGATTGAAATATGGATTAGGGGAGTAAAATCCTTACCTTTAGTGCTAGAAGAGGTGGAAAATTGTCAAGAACTTGCCCTGGTTCGTCTCTTAGCTCTCAAGAACGAAAATTACAGAATAATGACATTTTTGGGGTTTATTTATCACTTAAGTCGCGACTGTCCCGCTATGGCGGCCCCCATCCTGCCACAGTGGCCCCGCCCTGGCGGGATAATCCTACCCTGGTGGCTTACACGGAAATAGAGAGTCGAAATTAGAGTTTTAAACCCCCATTTCACAATACAACTTCAACCCATGACACTTCAAAACTACCCGCTCATGCTAAGATCAGTTTCAGGAGTTCTACTCGCCCAAATAAGATTTCGTAAAGTCGTACGGGTTCCTTAACGTGTTAGATATCTACTCATGTAGTTAAATTCATAATTAGATATATCATTCATTACCATATCTCTCTAGACCTCACTGACTCTGATATCGTCCAAATCTGGACTAGGCTAGAAATTCTCAAGTTACTACCAAAAAGTTTTCCGACCCGAAAATTTTTATCGATGGCTTTTCTATAACGACGGGAACAGGTTGTTACAATAGATATCAATTTACCCATCACTCGGCATCGAGTGACAAACTAGGAAAAATGACTAAAGTACGATTGGAGTAGAAGCATGGAGGTCAACCTCTTTCAAATATACAACATGGATTCTGGCAATGTAGTTGGATACCTGAATCGACGAACAACTGGGGATACTTGTCTCACATGTCCTTCTCGGTTTCCCAAGTAGCTTCATCAACAGGACGATGCTTCCATTGAAATTTCATGGACTTAATCCCTTTGGTCCTCAGCTTCCGGACATCATGATCAAGAATTGCATTTGGTTCCTCCTCATATTGAAGGTCTTTGTCTAACAATACTGAGTCTCATTTTATAATGTAATCTCTGTCCCCAGGGTACTTCTTCAGCATGGATACATAAAACACTGGATGAACTCCAGATAAGGTACGTGGTAAGGCCAATCTATAAGCCACTGGCCCTACACATTTAAGAATTTCAAATGGTCCAATGTATCTAGGACTAAGCTTGCCCTTCTTACCGAATCTCATCACCCCTTTCATGGGTGACACTTTAAGAAGCACATTCTCACCAGTCTGAAATGCCATGTCTCTTACCTTATGGTATGCATACTTCTCCTGTCTACTCTGGGCTGCTAAAAGCTTAGCTTGGATGTTTCTTACCTTATCCTGAGCATCCTTTACCAAATCACCCCCCAAAGATTTTACATCTCCAGCCTCAAACCATCATATGGGTGTTCTACATCCTCTCCCATAAAGTGCCAGGAATGGTGCCATGTCAATGCTGGAGTGATAACTATTATTATACCAGAATTCACACAATGGTAGGAACTTATCCCAATGCCCTCTAAAGTCAATCACACATGCCCTCAACATATATTCCAACACTTGAATAGTCCTCTCTAACTGCTCGTCCGTCTATGGATGAAAAGTTGTACTAAAAGTGAGTTGTGTGCCCAATTCATCATGTAATTTCCTCTGAAACATGGATGTGAACTTCTTCCCATGGTCTGAGATTATAGAAAGGGGTACCCCGTGCAGCCTCACTATCTCTTTCACATAAACTTTAGCCAACTACTGAGCATTATAATCTATTCTGACCGGATTAAAATGGGCTGACTTAGTCAATCTATCAACCACTACCCAAATAGAATCAAACTTCCCCAAAGTCTTGGGGAGACCAACCACAAAATCCATAGCTATCATTTACCATTTCCATTCCGAAATTGGCATTCTCTGAATCAAACCTGCAGGTCTTTGATTCTCATACATTACTTGCTGATATTTTTGACACCTAGCCACATACTCTGATGTGCCACCAATAAAGTCGCTTCAAATCTCGGTACATCTTGGTCACACCCGGATGAATAGAATACCGCGAACCATGACAATCTGTCAACAAATTCTGAATCAAGTCCTTTACTCGAGGAACACAAATCCTTCCTTTAAAACTGAGCACACACCCCGCATCTAAAGTCGCATCTTGTGTCTTACCAGACATTGTTTTATTCCTGAGCTTTTTCAAATACTCATCCTCAAACTGTTTGGCATTGATCTCCTCAATAAACATGGCCCCTACCTCAATGTTAGATAACACCCCCACCTTTCTCTAAGATTCCCAACTACATGAACTTAGATTCCAAGGTTTGAATTTTCTTAGCCAAAGGTCGCTTGGATACACTCAAGCAAGCTAGACTACCCATACTCACCGTCATCCAACTTAGTGCGTCTGCCACTACATTAGCCTTGCCCAGATGATACTTGATGGTCATATCATAATCCTTGAGTAACTCCATCCACCTTCGCTGTCTCAAATTCAGATTCTTTTGAGTGAACATATGATGTAGACTACGATGATCAGTAAACACCTCACACTTGACATCCAACTTAGTGCGTCTGCCACTACATTAGCCTTGCCCAGATGATACTTGATGGTCATATCATAATCCTTGAGTAACTCCATCCACCTTCGCTGTCTCAAATTCAGATTCTTTTGAGTGAACATATGATGTAGACTACGATGATCAGTAAACACCTCACACTTGACACCACAGAGGTAATGCCGCCAAATCTTCAGAGCAAACACTACCGCTGCCAACTCTAAATCATGTGTTGGGTAATTCATCTCATGTACCTTCAACTGCCGCGATGCATAAGCTATAACATCTTATCCAACATTAACACAGCACCCAAACCCGAATAAAAAACATCACAAAAAACAATAGAATCTTTACCTTCCACCGGTAGTGCTAGAATAGGTATTGTGGTCAAAAGAGTCTTAAGCTTTTTAAAGATCTCATAAAAAAATTCGGTCCATTTGAAAGGTATCTCCTTTTTGGTCAACCTTGTCAGATGTGTGACAATAGAAGCAAAGTTCTTCACAAATCGACGATAGTAGCTAGCAAGTCCCACAAAACTCCTAACTTTAGTCACAGAGCTAGGTCGAACCCAATTCTTAACCACTTCAATCTTTTGGGAATCTACCATTACCTCTTCCCTTGAAACTACATGCACCAGAAAGGCAACCAAAGTCAACCAAAATTCACACTTTGAAAATTTTGCATACAACTTTTGTTTCCCAAGAACACCCAAAACAATACGAAGATGGTAAACATGCTCTTCCTCACTTTTCGAATAAATCAAAATGTCATCAATAAATACTATAACAAAAGAATTGATAAATGCTTTGAACAAACCATTCATCAAACTCATGAAAGCTGCAGGCGCATTTGTCAACCCAATCGAGATAACTAGAAACTCATAGTGCCCACAACGGGTTCTAAATGCTATTTTTTGGTATATCCTCAGGCCTAATCTTTAACTGATGGTAATCAGACCATAGATCAATCTTAGAGAAGACTGATGCACCTTGCAACTGGTCAAAAAGATCATCTATCCGAGGCAATGTATACTTGTTTCGAATGGTGACCCTATTCAATTGCTGATAATCAATGCAAATC
This sequence comes from Solanum tuberosum, assembly GCF_000226075.1. Lineage (NCBI taxonomy): Eukaryota > Viridiplantae > Streptophyta > Magnoliopsida > Solanales > Solanaceae > Solanum > Solanum tuberosum. The sequence goes on along the minus strand of NW_006239258.1, from coordinate 230,738 downwards.
CTCATACTACCATCATTTTTATTAACAAACAAGACAGGAGCACCCCACATGGATGTACTAGGATGGATGAAACCCTTATCAAGATGTTCTTGGATTTGAGCCTTAAGCTCTCTCAATTCTACCTGGGCCATGCGATACAGAGGGATGGAAATGGGGCGGGTACCAGGCTTCAAATCAATGCAGAAATCTATATCTCTATCCGAAGGCATTCCAGGCAAATCAGTAGGAAACACTTCTCTAAATTTTGACACCAAATGAATAGACTCAATAGAAGGAGACTCAACCTCAACATCCCGAATGTGAGCCAAATATGACAAACAACTCTGCCCCACTAGTTTCCTTAGCCCGTATAGAGGATATGACCTTACCTAGCTTAGGCTTGTACACCCCATTCCCACTCTAATTTTTCCCTACCGGGATCTCTAGAGTCACAAATTTCATATTACAATTTAACACAACATAATAGGGGGACAATCAAGTCATGCCTAAGATTATATCAAAATCAGTCATATCCAAAATAACTAAGTCAGCCCAAGTCTGAAAACCCATAAACAAAATAGGGCAAGCACGATAGACATGGGTGACTATGACTAACTCTCCAACTAGGGTAGAAACATGGATGGGGGCATCAAGCTGTAACAACCCAAAAAATTAGTAAGTGAAACTAAAGCCTAACGAGTTTGTTTTAAGTTTGATACCGGGTTTGATGTTGTATAATAAGTTCCCGATATTAGGTTGAGGGGTTTAGGGGTTAAACGTTAAGGTACGACCCCCCAAGGACCAACCAAGGGTCCTTGAGGGGGACCCTAAAGCTTAACCCCCAAAGCTGCCCAAGAACCAAACCTTGTAAAATTAGTCTGACCTACGGATGGCCATCTACGGCCAGTAGATGGACCCACGCCCCATAGGTGGGGTCGTGGGTCATGCCCCAAATTTTCAAGTTGCAGCCACCACCTACGGACCTGCAGGACGGGGCATCAATGCACCCACAGTTCGTAGGTCTATGAGGCGTGGATTGCACCTGCAATCTGTTCAATTCTGCCAAGGTAAGTGGTTTCCAATTAATTCCTAATTTAATTATATATATATATATATATAAAGTATTTTAAATCATTAAACATCCTATTTACTTATTATATCTCAAGACCCCAAATCATAACCACCCCTCCTCTCCAAAAAATTTCTCTCTAGAAGTTCCATTGAAGGGCAAGAACAAGGTCAAGCCTAGGGGTCAAGGAGCCTTTCTTCTTCAATTTCGTGTGAGAATCTTAATAAGGTATGGGATTTTTCTTCCTTGGGTAGCTATCACCCAAGGAGTCCCTTCAAAATTTTATCTCAAATCTAGAAATCTCCAAATCGCTAAGGTTTCAACTCAACCCCATGGATTCCTTTCAAAGTGCCTTTTAAAGGTTGAATTATGTTTTTTTATGGGTGTATTACTGATTTTATATGAGTTTAACTTGAATTCCTCAAGAATCCGTGAGTTCCCCAATCCTAGCTATGGTTCTTCTTTACATTATGAATGTGGTTGCAAGTTGTTCCAATTGATTGGATGTTAGTAGATTATGATGTGATTGCATGATTTTAGTATAATTCTACATGTATACTTGATTAACCTATGATTCTAAGGTGAATTAATGTGGCCTAGGGCTATGTCATGAAAGAGGCAAATTGAGGGTTTAGATGTGACCTTCTAAGATTGATGAACTTCTTGATGAATTGTTTTAGATTAGATCACCTAGACATGAATTGCTTATAAGTAAAGCTAGTAGATATGCACTAAATTGATTATGGATTACATGATGAATCATGGTTGAAGTAGTATTGAGTTTTAGTCTACTTGATGCTATATGACTATAATTGAGTAATAATGAAGCATGTGGTTAGTTTACCTTGAGAATTAGGTTTACATGATGACCATGTGGAGTATTGCTGGAGAGTAAGGCTTGTGATATGAAGATGACTCCTAGGGCTTTAAGGGTAAAAGATAATATAAATAAACTAAGGGTGTTAAGGCTTTAAGAAGGAAGTTATTATGTATGTTGAGTTATATAGGGCCCTATTGTGAAAAGACTTCACCCACATGACCTATAATATAATCTCATGAGTTTATGCATGAAATGAATGGATTACTTGAGTCATGGTTGTATCTATGTTTCATGTGTTGAATGCTAGATGTGTTGACTTAATGTGACCTTTGAATGCAAGATATGAGGTGTATGCATGATTATGATATCATGTGCATATTTATGAATACTTTGAGAATAAAGTGTTTCTATTATGATAATGTTGTTGTTGTGTCATTGGAAGGACAATCACACACACATACACCTCATGCATGAATGACTATGATGTGATTAAGGTGTTGCTTAAGGTTTGATGAGTCCACAAATTGGACTCATTTATGGCTTTATTTTAATAGAAATAGTGTCCTCAAATGCTTATTTATTCTAAATATATGATGAAAACACTTAAATTTCAGTGGAAGCATGGACACTTAGGCGCAAAAAGGAACAAAAAAGATGAAAAGAACGAAGAAGTTGAAGCCTGAGCATCGCCAAGCACGCTTGGCGATTCGCCGAAGGGACGCAGTCCGCCCTTTGTTCCAGTATGCTGAGCCCTGAAGGAAATGATCAAGTCGGCGGAAAAGGGAGCAGTCGGCGCATCGCCGAGTAGTTCCGTGAAGCAGTACTATGTCGCCCAATGACACAGAGCACAACGATACTGAAGGTTGGTGCAAGACGGCGACGAACTACACCAAAAGGTGACTCACCAAATTAATCGACGATTCCGACTAACCTCGCCGAGCAATTTGCCAGCACTATTTTTTGAAGTCTATAAATACTAAACTCTTTATTAATTTTTTGAGAGAGTCGAACAATTATTATAATTTCCATATAGAATAGTACTTTTTGCTCTAAGTGAGAGAGTTTTGGAGACTTGAAGGAGAAATGGGTTTTCATGTTCAAGATTTGGAGTTGGGTCTCTTGGATTCTTCATTCTTGGCCTGTAACAAGACTTAAATCTTCATACCCATTTGAATGAAAACTCATTTAGGTATAAATTTATATATCTTGATGTGTGGCTAAATATCCCAATTCTTGGAGTGTGATTTAGAGAATATGGGTTAAGATAATTGTTGGGTCTTGCTTGTTGATAGTTTATTTGTAGTTTAACTGTGATTTCACCTAGTGGTTGTCGTTTAATTTAATGGGTTTGTAGTTGCAAATACAAAACCACCCATGTGTTTTCGGCTTGCTCGAGAGAGAGGTCGCGAAACCAAGACCGCTAGACTGATGGCCTAAGGAGTGGGTCGACATGAGGTTCTATCCGAGAGGGTGAGCCCTAGTTCCATATCCTAACACTCAGCTCGAGAGAGTGAGTGGGGTAAGGCGTAGGTTGGCCTTCATGCGGCAAGTGGGTGTCTGAGAGGAACCCATTTGAAATGGGGTAAGTTGCTCGAGACAGAACTTATTTCCACATAAAGCTTAGTCTAGTCACTATTATTTTATAAATTTCTATTGAAAGCATGTACCCAATAACTTAGATTAACCCGTATTCAAGTCACATCCCAAGAATCCCCCTCTCATTGCTTAGATTTCTTGTTGATTTTAGCTTACTTGTGACGAAACCCCCATTTGTTAATTGACACTTTTGTGTCACCTCCTTAATTTACTATATTTTTACTCGTTAATGTTTTTAGCTATGACTAGTTAGAACTAAATTTTATTTTTCTATTAATTATCAAAACCACTCCTTTGGGACACGACCCCAACCCTTGGTTGGGTTACTATATTATCGACGATCATAGACACTCGTACCGTAGGTGAGTGTCGTTGGTCACGATAAACATTAAAATGGTGCCGCTGCCGGGGAGTGGTGTTATTTGAGAATTTTTAGATTAGTAGAATTTTTGTTCTTCTTAGTTGTAGTTTACTAATTTAATTTTTAGTTTTCTTTTGTTGATTGTGTAAACATTTGAGAAAGCATGAGTGGTAACGGTAGTAACGGGAGCTAGGTGGGCCATCAAGATGACATTGGCAACCTCAACGATGTCCAAGAGCCCAACATCAATGATCCATATCTCATAGGAGGTGTTGGAGCCATCCGTCTACCTCCAGCAGAGGGAAATGCGGTGTTCCACATAACAAGCACCATGTTGCAACTTTTGCAACTAAAGGGACTCTTTAGTGGATTAGCTCATGAGGACCCACATGAGCATCTTCGAAACTTCGTAGATGTGTGTGGATCTTTCTCATTCAAGAACATCTCTCAGAAATCAGTTCGATTAAGACTATTCCCTTTCACATTGATGGCAGAGGCGTGTAAGTATCTAGTTGAGTTGCCACGTAACTTGATCACTTTGTGGGAGGAGTTGGTCACCGCTTTTAATGTGCGATTTTTTCCTCCCTCGAAGATGATGACTATTCGGGATAACATCCAAAGCTTTAAGCGTCTAAATGGAGATCCTCTGCACGAAACTTGGCTCCGGTTTAAAAAACTGGTGCTACAATGCCCAACCCATGGTCTACCTGATAATGTGCTCCTTCAATACTTCTACCGGAGTCTAGACTCGGTAAACAAAGGTGTAGTTGACCAAATCTCGCCCGGAGGCTTAATGCAATAACCATATACAGTAGCAACTAAACTTCTCGATGGTATGAAAACCATCAACAGGGTGTGGTACACTTGCGAAAACCAGGTCTAACCGGTCACATTTCAGCTATCTAAGGAGCAGGTTGAAAAAGACAATGAGAGAGACCAAAACATGGCCAAGATCATGATGCAGCTTGACATTTTATCCAAAAATGTCATGGGGGCAGGTGCCTGTGGTGTCAATGCTGTGGGAGTCGGGGGTGAGAATACTGAGGAAATGAAATTTGAAGTAATGTATGACGAGGAACTAAATTTTCTAGCTAACCAAGGTGGGGGCTATCGTTCAAACTACCCAAGGTAGGGTGGTAACCAAGGATGGGTTAGAGACGACGGCTGGAAAGATCAAGATTGTGAATGGAGGGACCGTAATCCAAATTGGAAGGATGGGGAGGAGGATAGATATGTGCCTCCCCACGAGCGTCAGCTGCCTAAAGATTCGGAAGGTGATAGGTCCGAGGATATGCTCTTGCGTATCCTAAACAAAGTTGTAGGGTCAGACAAAATGCTAAAAGGCATGAAAGAAGACATGTCTACCCTTAGCCAGACCGTCACCTCTCATTCAGTTTCAATCAAGCAGTTAGAGACCCAAATGGGTCATATCTCTTATCATCTCAATCCGAGACAAAAAGGGGGTTTGCCTAGTGATACTATGGCTAACCCCAAGAGTGAGGTCTGAAGGTGGACTTGCGTCGTGCCACGACGTTAACTAAGGTGTTGTTTGGGAGGCAACCCAAAACCCTTTAAGTGTTTTCTAATTACTAGTAGAATAATGGTGTGTTGTTTGTATAGGTTAAAGTAAAGGAGGTTATTGAAATAGTATATGGAGGTAAACAACAATTCAAGTTGGCGGATCTCTGACAAGATCGGCGAACACGATTCTGTCCGCCGTTTGACTCAAGGCACTGTCAGCTTGGATCCTGTAAAACTCGGCGGCTTGTAGAAAATTAGTGGCGCATCGCCGACATGGTCGGCGATCTCAATGTGGGCCGCCGTTGGAATCCTCACACGAGGTGCAGACCCTGTTACATTTGGCGAAGAAACTAGATACTTAGCGCTTCACCGAGTGAATGGGTGAACTTGTCTCACATCACCGCATGGGCGGGAACTGGACGGTATTGGAAGCCACAGGTTTAAAAGTTCTATTTCATTCACTTTCTCTCACAGCTTCGTCCTATGAAACTCACATCTGCACTCCAGCCTATATTTTTTGTACTTTTAGAGTATTTTAGTTGTTGAATTGTGCTCGGAGTTGGATTGCATTGCTGCCTAGCATTTCATTAGTATCTATTCGACATCAAAGGTTGGTAACTCGAACCCCGCATTTAATATATTAACATCGTACTCATTTGCATAATTTTGTTAATATTGATTAAATCACTGCTGAGTCTCTGAGGTACTGGGATTGCATGTATTGTTGATTATGATTCAGTAGCTGTCACATGATTTGAGGGACTCCCATTCGACTGTGCTTCGAGTTGAATTTTTACTTGGGGAAAATGTGAAACTTCTATGGGTCTTCGTTGAAATTGAGTTATTTAAGCCTAAATTGCATTATCTGGGTTGCGGGGTGAAATTTGAGAAGAAATGGGTTGAAAATAGACACGTTTAGCTGTTCGGCGAGATGAACATAACTCGTCGAATTGCTCGGCGGTTCGCCTAATGTCCTCATTTCGCCTTTGACTGGATGTTATAAGTATCAATTGATCTATGGCTTTAGGCGGTCAGCCTAAATCGAAAGCCGCACTTAGTGACTCGCCGTAAGACCCTCTGTTTGCCCTTTGTCTGCACCCTTATATCATTCGTGCATCACTTTCAGCGAATAGCCTTGCTAGATAAGCACTTTGCCAACTAGTTTGGTAAAGCAATTCCGCACTTGGAACCCTCCCTTTTCCTGTTTAAATTACTGTCTAACTTGTATTCGAAGTCTTTGCAGAAATGGCTAGACCAAAAGTCACAGGGAGAAATGAACCACCCCGGAACATAAGAGAACGTGAGTTTAAAGAAATGAAAAGAAAGCAGAGCTAGCCATACAAAGGAAATATACCAAGGAAGATAGAGCCAAAAAAAAGATTCCTATTGATCCCACCATTCCTCCATGGAGACGCGGATTCTACACAGCCATAGATTCCTTTTTGGCGGCTCATGATGTGGATAGAATGGGTGAGGCTAACCTCGTTGTAGCAGCTGAAGCAGGGCACCAGAGTCAGGAGGGGGACACACTAGGCACTGATGCCCAGACACATGGAGCGACGGCTTAGTCAGGATCCCCTCCTTACCTCCCCCTCTGTCTTTCTTAAATTATCATGTTGGATATTGTCATGTGCATCTGAGGACAAATGCTTTTTATTTGTGGTGGGATGAGGCCCACATTTTGTGTGCTATTTGTGACTCATGTTTTTGCTTATGCATTTGGGGATTTGAGTTATAAATTGTGTTAATACTGTTTTCTGTGAATGTTTGAGCTTGAGGCTCTGCTTATTTTTAATTACAAAATGATTTTGACCCTTCCGAAATTTTTAAATTTTTTCACATATTTTTGCCACTTCTCATGTGTTGAATGTGGCTGTTCTTTTGCAAAAAATTAAGTCTCGGTTTCGATCAATACCGATGACTTAAATAGTGCTTACAATCGAACGAACATGAATGTACGGCTACGATGAGGCCAAATAAAGTTGCATAGACAATATGTGAACTCTTTGCATCTCGTTGTGATTAGCCATTTATCAAAATGATTCTCTTGTCATGACCGTTGCACACTAGCGAAAGTGTGTGGTCTTGTTTGACTCAAGTGTCGATGCCTTGTGTGATGAGCTTACTTTGAACCTTGCATGAATAAACCTAGAATTTGCCCAGTTAGTCTGATTGATTTAGTAAGGTGTGCTCTTCAAATGATATGAGGAAACTTTTGAAGAGTGTGAGCCAAATTTGACATATACCTCTTTTGTGGCCTACCCGCGAGTGCATGAAACTCTCTTGAACACCCTTAAGCCTTACCCTTCTTTGGAAGAACCTTGATGCACCCTAGACCTTACTTGACCCACTACCTATAATTTTTTGGTTTAGCAAATAGTCAACTTAGGCCAAAAGCCTAAGTTGGCGGTGTGGTGAAAAGGAAAAGGAGAAGTCAAGAAGTGCAAGAAATGTCCCTCTTAACCCATGGTGTTGTAGAACAATGGAAACCAAAAAAAAAACTGTTGAATAAAGTACAAAAGAAATCGGGTTTCCAAGCAATCGTGCATGAAACTCTCTTGAACACCCTTAAGCCTTACCCTTCTTTGGAAGAACCTTGATGCACCCTAGACCTTACTTGACCCACTACCTATAATTTTTTGGTTTAGCAAATAGTCAACTTAGGCCAAAAGCCTAAGTTGGCGGTGTGGTGAAAAGGAAAAGGAGAAGTCAAGAAGTGCAAGAAATGTCCCTCTTAACCCATGGTGTTGTAGAACAATGGAAACCAAAAAAAAACTAGTTGAATAAAGTACAAAAGAAATCGGGTTTCCAAGCAATCCATGGAGGTGAATAAAAAGATGACTTAGAAGCACTAGAAAAGAATTGATAAAGAAAAAGAAGGGAATGCCTTGAGAACACCACATCTCACGAGGATGAAAAGTCACTGAGCCTAAATGACCATACCTTTGCACTCAACCCCATTACAAGTCTTAGAAAGACCTTTTTGATCTAGAGTGAGCCGAAGTGAAGATCAATTGGAAAATTAGGGCAAGACTATGGGTGAAAACATGCATTGTGTTCCTCTTTTTGAGTGTGGGCGTTGCATCTGATTCCTGATCTTGAATTGATTAACCTCTGTGTGTGAATATGGAATCATTCTTTTTGTGAGGGCATTTAGATACTTTTTGTTGAGCTTGAACCTGCACAAGTAGCAAGTATTGCGAGCATGAGAATCTTTGGTAATTGTGTGTCACAACTTGAATCTTTGAGTACACACTTGATCCTTGCATAAGTAAATTGAGTTTTTTTCTGTGCATTCATGATTGAGTCTTGTGTAGCACTGTTTGAGTACAAGCAAAAGTTTAAGTTGGGGGTGTTGATGAGTCCACAAATTTGACTTATTTAGGGCTTTATTTTAATAGAAATAGTGTCCTCAAATGCTTATTTGTTCTAAATATCTTATGAAAACACTTAAGTTTCAGGTATTTGAAGTTTTAGTGGAAGCATGGACACATAGGCGCAAAAAGGAACAAAAAGGCTAAAAAGAACAAAGAAGCTGAAGCCTGAGCATCGCCAAGCACGCTTGGCGATTCGCCGAAGGGACGCACTCCGCCCTTTATTCCAGTGTGCTGAGACATGAAGGAAAGGATCAAGTCGGCGGAAAAGGGAGCAGTCGGCACATCGCCGAGCAGTTCCGTGAAGTAGTACTGTGTCACCCAATGACATAGAGCACAATGATGCTGAAGGTTGGTGCAAGACGGTGACGAACTACACCAAAGGGTGAATCGCCGAATCAAAGGGTGCTTACAATTGAACGAACATGAATGTACGACTACGATGAGGCCAAATGAAGTTGCATAGACAATATGTGAACTCTTTGCATCTCGTTGTGATTAGCCATTTATCAAAATGATTCTCTTGTCATGACCGTTGCACACTAGCGAAAGTGTGTGGTCTTGTTTGACTCAAGTGTCGATGCCTTGTGTGATGAGCTTACTTTGAACCTTGCATGAATAAACCTAGAATTTGCCCGGTTAGTCTGCTTGATTTAGAAAGGTGTCCTCTTGAGATGATCTTAGGCAACTTTAAAGAGTGTGACCTAAATTTGGCATATACCTCTTTTGTGGCCTACCCGCGAGTGCATGAAACTCTCTTGAACACCCTTAAGCCTTACCCTTCTTTGGAAGAACCTTGATGCACCCTAGACCTTACTTGACCCACTACGTATAATCCTCTTGATTTGTGGTTTAGTGAATAGCCAATTTAGGCCAAAAGCCTAAGTTGG
>NW_006239258.1:216388-219581 GCF_000226075.1 Solanum tuberosum | reverse complement strand
TAGTCCTATGTCCACACACTCAGCTCGAGAGAGTGAGTGGTTTAAGGCTTAGGCTGGTCTTCATGTGTCAAGTCGGTGTCCGAGAAGAACGCATTTGAAACGGGGTAAGTTGCTCGAGAGAGAGCTTATCCCCCTTAAAGTTTAGCCTAGTCACAATTATTCTATGAATCTTCTATCGAAAGCATGTACCCAATAATCTAGCTTAACCCGTATTCCCGTCACATCTCAAGGATCCCCTCTAATTACTTAGAAATCCTTGTTTATTTTGTTGTTTTTACTTACTTGTGACAAAACCCCCCATTGTTAATTGACACTCTTGTGTCCCCCTTTAATTTATAATGTTTTTAATCGTTAATGTCTTTAGCCACGACTAGTTAGAACTAAATTTTATTTATCTATTAAATCTCAAAACCACTCCCTTGGGAACGATCCCAACCCTTGGTTGGGGTTACTAAACTATTGTACGATTGTAGACACTTGCATCAGAAGTTGTGTCTTGATTACGCAAACATCAGGTACTGGCAAGGTACCATAGGTGGAGGTAGCCCATTGTGAGACCCAAGGGAAGACATCTTCTCAGCCCCCTATAGCTTCTCCACCGCTTCAGGAGCCTCCGAGGGCGACATGACCCCTAACTCCACTAGCAGTACCATATCTAGTTCCACCTATTCCATCTGACTAGGATTTCAAGAGTGAAGTATGTATGTTAGCACAGTTAATAGCTGCACAACGCTACCCAGTTGCGCCAGATGTTGCCGGACCTTCTGAAGGGCTCGGAAGTTCAAGAGTTTTTGAATTTCTTGCCTTGAATCCTCCACAGTTTACAGGGACAGATCGCAGAGAGGACTCTCAGCACTTTGTTGATCACCTTCATTGGATCTTTAGAGTCATGCATGCCTCAGCGATTGATTCAGTTGAGTTAGAAACATTTTGATTACGTGATGTTGCAGTATTGTGGTATGAAAGTTGGGAGACATCTAGGGGAAAAGATACATCTCTACCCACATGTGATAGCTTTACAGAAGCTTTCATAGATCACTATCTGCCTCGAAAGATTAGAGATGGCCGAGTAGACCAGTTTCTGAACCTCTGACTGGGCAGCATGAGTGTCCGAGAGTACGGGCTGAGATTTGATTCATTGGCTAGATATGCACCAGCATTTGTTGATACGATGCATGATAGGGTGCATAGATTTGTAGGAGGGATTGACTCAGACTATATCGATGCTTGTTCTACCGCTACACTAAATGATAATATGTATATCTCACAAATTTTGGCTTTTGCACAAGGCATAGAGGATCACCAACATCTACAATATATGAGTGAGAGGGTCGAGCGAGAGAGACAGAAGAGGGCTAGGCCCGCTGGTTCACCGAGAGAATTTCAGGGTGGTCCAAGACCTTGATATTCTAGTAGGCCACCTAGACTTCCACCACAACAGTTCCAGGGTAGTAGATTTGATCGTCAGGGACAGTCAGGCCCAGGTGAGGGTTCACGAGCATCAGGCTCTCAGTAGCAGAGGGGGACAGCACTACCGTGTTACGCTACTTGCGGTAGGGTTGTTATTCTTATGGACAGCAGGGGCATGGGTGGAGGAACTGCCCGACCATAGGTCAGGGTGGTATAGGTCAGTCGACCAGGTTAGTAGTAGGTTCCTCCTCATCAGCACAGTCTACAGGGCGTGGACCCCATACTTCAGCAGGTAGAGGCAGAGACGGTGGCAGAGAGGGAGTATATAGTTCTGGTAGTGGCTAGAACCGTACATATTCACTAGCCGGTCGACATGTCTTAGAGTCATCACCAGATGTTGTGACATGTGCATTAATTATTTGCTCTCATTATGTTTATGCTTTGATAGATCCTGGATATACTCTATCTTATGTTACCCCATTTATTGCGGGGAAGTCATGTATTGTAGTAGAGTCATTAGATCGACCCTTTATTGTATCTACACCAGTTGGTGAGTCTATTATTTCCAGGAGAGTCCATCGAGGTTTCACAATAGAAATTATCAACCGTCAGACCTCTGTAGACCTGGAAGAGTTAGCGATGGTCAATTTCGACGTCATTATGGGTATAGACGGGTTAGTATCTTGTTATGCTAATGTTGAGTGTCGGAAAATGATTGTTAGAATCTAAGGAGAGGAAGTTCTGGAATGGAAAGGCGATACAGCAACGCCAAAAGGTAGGTTTATTTTGTATCTTAAGGTGAGGAAGATGATTACTAAGGGTTGTATTTATCATCTTGTTCGCGTTCATGATATAGATGCAGAACCACCGACTCTTCAACTTATTTCGTTAGTTAATGAGTTTCTAGATGTATTTCTAGACGAGCTTCCTTGTATCCCTCCAGAATGGGAAATTGATTTTGCTATTGATATTCTACCGGTACACAACCCGTATCTATCCCTCCTTATAAAATAGCTCATGTTGAGCTAGAGGAGTTGAAGGATCAACTGAAAGATTTGCTTGATAAAGGCTTTATTAGGCCCAGTGTTTCACCATGGGGTGCACCAGTATTATTTGAGAGAAAAAAAGATGGCTCGTTGAGGATGTGTATCGATTATCAATAGCTGAACAAGGCTACTATAAAAAATAGATATCCCCTTCCGACGATCGATGACTTGTTTGATCAACTACAAGGTTCTAAGTACTTTTCGAAGATTGATTTGAGATTAGGGTACCATCAGGTACGATTTCGGGAGAAAGATATTCCGAAGACAACTTTTAGAACTAGATATGGACATTTTGAGTTTTTGGTTATGTCTTTTGGATTGACCAATGCCCCAGCAGTGCTTATGGACATGATGAATAGTATATTCATGTCGTATCTAGATACATTTGTGATTGTATTTAGTGATGATATTTTGGTTTATTCGCATTCAAAAACTGAGTACGCAGATCATTTGGGAGCAGTACTTCAGGTTCTTCGAGAGCAGGAACTTTGCACAAAGTTCTGTAAGTGTGAGTTCTGGTTGAGTTTTGTGGCTTTCCTAGGCCATATTGTATCATATGCAAGCATTACAGTTGATACACAAAAGATTGAGGCCGTAAAGACTTGGCCCAGATCCATGACTCCAACTGAGGTTCATAGTTTCTTAGGATTAGTTGTGTACTACAGAAGGTTTGTAGAGGGATTTTCTTCACTTTCAACACCATTAACGAAGCTGACTCAAAAAGCAGCTAAGTTCCA
>NW_006239258.1:214263-215990 GCF_000226075.1 Solanum tuberosum | reverse complement strand
GTGGATATATTATATCATCCAGGAAAGGCGAATGTGGTAGCCGATGCCCTCAGTTGAAGATCTATGGGTAGTTTATCCTATTTAGGTGTTGAGAAACGTGAGCTAGCACAAGAGCTACATCAATTAGCTAGCTTGGGAGTCAGATTGTTATAGGTAGATGATAGTGGGGTCACAATTCAAGACACAGTCGTATCATCTCTAGTTGTGGAGGTAAAAGCACGGCAACAGGAGGATCCTAGCTTAGAGTAGCTCATATCCAAGGCTTAGAATCAACAGTCTTTAGCATTTGATAAACCAGGAGATGGAGTCCTCAGATATAGTGATCATTGTGTGTTCCGGATGTTGCAGGGCTTCGACATCAGATTATAGAAGAGGCACATCATTCTTGTTATTCTATTCACCCTGATTCGACGAAGATGTACCATGATATTAAGGAGATCTATTGGTGGCACGGAATGAAGAAGGACGTTGCTGAGTTTGTGGCACAGTGTCCTAACTGCCAACAGGTGAAGGTTGAGCACCAAAATCCCACTGGTCTAGACCAGGAGATAGACATTCCCTTTTGGAAATGGGAAGCAATTAATATGGACTTTAATTTAGGGTAACCTTGATCGCGTCGTAAGTTTGACTCTATTTGGGTAATTGTTGACAAACTAACGAAATCAGCCCACTTCTTACCAGTCAAGACTACTTTCACAACTGAAGATTATGCAGGGCTTTACATCCAAGAGATTGTTAGGTTGCACGGTGTCCCAAAATCTATTATCTCCGATAGAGGAGAACAATTTACCGCTAACTTCTAGAAGTCTTTCCAGAAAGGATTAGGGACGCAAGTTAATCTCAGTACCGCCTTTCACCCTCAGACAGATGGCCAGGATGAGCGCACAATTTTGTCACTATACATGATACGGGCATGCATGCTGGACTTTAATGGAAGTTGGGATGACCACTTACCTCTTTCTCAGTTTGCGTACAATAATAGTTATCATTCTAGCATCGAGATGGCACCTTATGAGGCTTTGTATGGTCAAAAATGTAGATCCCCCATTGGATGGTTTGAGGTAGGTGAGTCAGGGTTTATTGGACTTGATTTAGTACAGCAAACAGTGGAGCAGGTTAAGATCATACAGGAGAAGTTGCTAATATCTCAAAGCCGATAGAAGTCATACTCAGATGTGCGACGAAGGGACTTAGATTTTTGTGTCGATGACTGGGTATTCTTAAAAGTCTCACCTATGAAAGGTGTTATGAGATTTGGCAAGAAGGAAGCTTAGTCCAAGATTCATTAGCCATACCGGATCCTCCGGAGGGTAGGACAAGTGGCTTCTGAGTTAGAGTTGCCTTCGGGGCTAGAATATGTTCATCTAGTTTTCCATGTATCGATGCTACAAAAGTGTGTAGGAGACCCTTCTCGGGTTGTCCCGGTTGAGGATGTTCAGATCACAGAGGATTTGTCCTACAAGGAAACTCCAGTTGCCATATTAGATCGACAGGTCCGTAAATTGAGGACCAAAGAGGTAGCTTCAGTTAAAGTATTGTGGAGAAACAAGAATAGAGAATAGGTGACCTGGGAAGCTGAGGATGGCATGAGGTCCACATATCCTCACTTATTTCATACCCCAGGGTGATGGCATATCAGTTTATATTAGTGCAGTGAGGTAGGATACCTATCTGACTCTTTATATTATTGCTTATTATTATGGTTGTTATCGTTGTATTTTGCTCAC
>NW_006239258.1:212849-213831 GCF_000226075.1 Solanum tuberosum | reverse complement strand
CCCACAATCTATCAAATCGAAGGTCTACGAGTCTAGTTTCGAACGCATCAAACCGTTTGTTCATGCGACTTCAGAATAGAGAGATATTTGCATTTTCGTGAGATTGCACAAGTAGGAACGTGAGGTGGGTCCCCTTGGTCGGTGGAAGCTTATAAGATAGCATCTTCTTCATTTTTCTTCATTGCAACTCGTAAGAAACCCATAAAAATCAGAGAATTACTCCTCAAATAATCCTTGTATGTCCATGATCTCTTTTTGGCTCCTTATCAAAAAATTTCCTATGACACGAGCTCGTCGTTTTGGTATAATTTTCACAGTGAATTGAGCGGTGTAGCTCTGTGGAGGTTGTGGCAGCAAACTTTTTTCAGTGTTTTGATTTATTCAAGTGTTCTGGGCGTGTAAAGAAAGTGTTGTAGTGGTGCGGACAGAGGAATTTTCAGCATAAATTATAAAGGAAAAGGTATGTTAAGCCTATTCCCTTCGTTCGGCATGTTTCCTTAGAGCTTGGGAGTGATATAGTAGGGTAGTTAATGTTGGTGATCTTGTAGATGTATTTGTGAGTGGTTGGCTGATTGAGTGGTTATAAAACCTCATTACAGGGACTCATAATCTGTTAAGAATGACCCTAAGTTAGGAACGACTTGGAAACTATATATATATATAAAAAAAATTTATAGCTAAATTGCTCGCCTTTAGTTTAATCAATTGTTTATTATTGCCCTTGGGGGTATTGTAGTTAGTTGTTGAGCTATGAACTGCCTATGTGGGGTATGATGTTGTCTAATATGACTATGTTATTACCTAAGAGGCCTATGTGTTGCCCACGGGGATATTTTGATGCCAAATAGTGTTATGTGTTGCCTACGGGGATATATTGATGCCAAATAGTGTTATGTGATGCCAAATAGTGTTATGTGTAGCACTGTTTGAGTACAAGCAAAAGTTTAAGTTGGGGGTGTTGATGAGTCCACAAATTTGACTT
>NW_006239258.1:204100-210572 GCF_000226075.1 Solanum tuberosum | reverse complement strand
AGCGGAAGTGAGATTTATGAATGGAATCTCGACGGTTTGACTGATAGGCAATTAACTATACTTGTTCATAGAATGCTTATGTATGCTACTATTTGCAAGAGCGATAATAACACCAATAGAACTATTTGCAAGATGATAATTGCAGGTTTTACTGGCCAAATTAGAGGCTGGTGGGATAATTATATGAGCACGGAGGCAAAAGCCGCCGTAATCAATGCTAAGGCCGCTAATGAAGGTATTGATAACCTAGGATTTGCCTTAGTAAAAAATAGAGAAGACGCTGTTTATACCCTAGTCTTGACTATTCTCGAACATTTCAATAGTAGATTTACCAATCAATATGAGACTGTTCGTTCTTTGCTAAATGGTCTTCGATGTAGGCATTTAGGAGAATTCAGGTGGTATAAGGACACCTATCTAATTTGGGTAATGGAACTACTCGAAAACGGTCTTGAACACTGGAAAGCTAAATTCATAGACGGCTTACCTCCTTTATTTGCAGAGAGAGTTAAAAAAACTCTAAGGAATTCGCAAGGAGCTATTCCTAATGGCAATTTTACTTATGGAAAATAAATAGGAGCTTGCACCCAAGAAGGTATTAATTTGTGTAATGAATTAAAACTCTCTAGACAGCTTAAGATAGATAAGCTTAGAGAAAGATCTCAATTAGGAGATTTTTGCGTTCAATTTGGTTTACCAGATTCAGGAAAACAGACTAAACCTAGAGAATCTAGAGACTCTAATCCAGATAAACCTCATAGGAAAAGAAAATCTAGGCGAAGGTCTAGGGAAGAGCGAGAAGAGCGAAGGATTCATCGTAAATCAAATAGATTTACCAAGAATAGATCTAGGCGAGATCTCGACAAGATTAAGTGCTACAAATGTGGAAAATTCGAACATATAGCACCAAATTGTAGGCTTGAAAAGCTTAAAACTCTAGAATTAGAGGAAGATTTGCACGATAAGGTCTATAGTTTCTTATACACCTCTGGTTCTGAGTCCGATTATGATGACGATTACTCTGAATTAGGTTCTGAAACTGATAAACCTGAAACCTCTGGTAATACTCAGTCAGCGACTATAGATGCTTGTAAATGTAGAGGTGATATTTTCTCTTGTGAACATGATGAATTTTATAAATTACAATCTCAATTTGAAGATTTAAATTTGAATACTATTACTTTTCATAATGTGATAGAACTGTTAAAAGAAGTTACTGATAACTCGTTACGTGTAAAGATTATTCAGCTTGCTGCTAATAATAAGGCTAGCTCGTCTAATATTGTTGGAAAGTCAAAAAATGAATTTGAATATTCTGCTCCTTATTCTTTATCTAAAGTCAATAATAGACTTTCTAAACAACATGTTATGATTCGTGATACTTCTTTTGATGACCTAAAAGGAGAAATTGAACAATTGAAATAGGAGATTAAATCTCTTAAACAAAATCAGATTATTTGTGATCACCGCCTTACTCAGATTGAGTCTGCTAACGGCAAAGGAAAAAATATTATTGAAGAAAAAACTCTTGCAAAACCCATTAATATTGATCCTAAACATAATATGTTTTTAGGAATGATGCAAGTTGTTACAGCCTATAAATGGTATATTAAATGTACCATATTAATTGATAATACTTTTTCCATAACTGATATTGCTATGATAGATAGTGGAGTTGATGTTAGTTGTATTCAAGAAGGGCTTGTACCTACTAAGTACTTTGAGAAAACCACTCATATGGTAAGATCAGCTTCAGGGCATGCTTTAGATATAAAGTACAAATTGCCTAATACTCGTATTTTCCAAAACAAAGTTTGTGTTCCGCACTTCTTTTTCTTGGTTAAGAATCAGTTATACCCACCAATTATACTTGGTACCCCATTTAGAAATGCTCTCTATCCTTTTACCAACATAAATGCTAAAGGTTTTTATGCTACTTATAAAGACCAAGACATTAATTATACTTTTGTTACTGATCCTATCTCTCATGATATTAATGCTCTTATTAATATGAAATAAAAAAATGTGGATTCCTTACAACTTGAATTATTTAGCATGAATATATTTGATACTTTGAGATCAACCAAAGTACAAGAAAGATTAAATTAATATCTGAACAAATTGCCATTGATATTTGTGCTGATCATCCTAGTGCTTTTTGGAATCAAAAAAAAGCATATTGTTACTCTTCCATATGAAGATACTTTCTCTGAGGATGATATTCCTACAAAATCTCGTCCTTGTCAAATGAATGCTGAATTGGTTGAATTCTGCAAAAAGAAAATTGATAGTTTATTACAAAAGGGTCTGATAAAACCTTCAAAATCTCCTTGGTCATGCACTGCATTTTATGTCAATAATGCAGCTGAAAAAGAACGTGGTGTTCCCAGGTTGGTAATAAATTATAAATAATTAAACAAATATTTGAAATGGATTAGGTATCCTATTCCAAACAAAAGAGATTTGCTTTCAAGATTATACGACGCCAATATATTTTCTAAATTTGATTTAAAATCAGGTTATTGGCAAATTCAAATATTTAAAGAGCATTCTTATATAACTCCCTGTAATGTTCTATTTGGACAATACGAATGGAATGTTATGCCATTTGGGTTGAAAAACGCTCCTTCTGAATTCCAGAAAATTATGAATGATATTTTTAACCCGTATTTGGATTTTATCATTGTCTATATTGATGATATCTTAGTTTATTCAAACACTCTTGAAATGCACATAAAACATTTGAACATCTTTAAGAAAATTGTTATACAAAACGGTTTGGTAATTTCTAAACCAAAAATAAGTTTATTTCAAACTGAAGTCAGATTTTTAGGACATCTTATTTGCCAAGGGAAGGTTACCCCAATTCAACGATCAATTGATTTTGCTTCAAAATTTCCTAATATTATTACAGATAGGACACAGTTGCAGAGATTCTTGGGAAGTTTAAATTATATTTCTCCTTTTTACAAAAATCTATCTCGTGATGTAGCCCCGTTATACGATAGGCTAAAGAAAAATCATAAAACTCTGTGGACATCTAGTCTCACCAACTTAGTAAAAAATATTAAACTTCGTGTTAAATCTTTGCCGTGTTTAACTCTTGCTAACCCTACTTGGCAAAAGATAGTCGAGATTGATACGTCTAATATAGGTTATGGAAGAATTCTAAAGAAAATCAATCATCATGATAAAACTGAGTATTTAATTCGATTTCATTCAGAAAAATGGAACGATGCTCAGAAAAATATGCTACGGTGGCTCATGAAATGTTAATCATCGTTAAATGTGTTTTAAAATTTCAAGATGATTTATATAATCAAAAGTTTCTTGTTAACACTGATGTTCAATCAGTCAAATATATGTTTGAAAAAGATTTTAAGCATGATGCTTCAAAATTAATGTTTGCCAGATGGCAAGTACAGCTAGACCCTTTTGATTTTGAAATCATATATAAGAAAGGAAGTGATAACTCTCTCCCAGACTTCCTATCTAGAGAATATATTCAACATGAATAACAGTATTAGCAACTCGGAGAATGGTGATATTCCCATCTCTATTTTCTTTATAGAAAAAAGATTAATTACAATATTAAAGGTTCTTCCTCTCAATCGAGACATGAAAGAACTAATCTGCTGGAAAATTATAGATGGAATTGTGATGGACCTTTTCCTATCAATGGAAGAAAATAATACTTATTATGACGCTTATTGGGAATAAATCTCGATGTTTTGTTTGTAGGATGGAACCCCCTTGGGTAACTAAGAGTCGAGGAAAGGGAAATAACCCACGAGGAAGGGGAAGATACTCCCCAAGTTCATCAAGATCGTCATATGGATCTTCATCCAATACTCCAATTATACAGAAAGGAGGAATGAGTTTATTTAATTTAAGCTCAAAAGCTTAAGAGGCAGCATCTGGAAGATATTCCGGAAAATGATCCACTATATGCCCAACTATAGGCATATTTATCACAAAAGCAAAGTAATACCTTTGCCTCAATAGCTAAAGATGATGTTGATGATATCAAATCATATGAAAACTTAGAAAAAAGAGAAATGATATTCCTCTTAGGAAATTCTGAGATACAAAGAAAAGAGGAACCATGGAAGATATTCCAATGGTATTTACTCAATGGACTTTATTTCCCGGGTGAGTCATACAAAACTCGGTCATATTATGAAAATCTGCTGATAAGCACATGTGTTGAATTTCAGCACTTTTCAAGTTATAATACCAGCGAGAATGTGTATAACTTTTCCAAAATGATTATAAAACAAATCATTTCTATTGAAGATTGGGGTATTTCCTCGATGATAGAAAGGCAGTTTAGCCTTAACAAAGTCTCTATGAAATTTACATATTGGGATTATATTCAAGATTTTAATAAAGTTCTCTATTATAACAACGAGAGACACAAACATACTTGGTTCATTAAATTATGTGCAAAGATATTTGCTAACCCCATTCCAAATTGGTTTTTAAACTGGTGGTCATACCACGGGACAACGATAAAAATATTGCCCGAACCATTTCTCAAGTTATACAGAGAATGGGTTAAGGTTTCTCCAGACCTTAACAATCTATATCACCAAGAACACGTTTGTTATATGCAACAAATCAAACAAATATATTTCTTTGTAGAATTTTCTGTTCCATGGATTCATAAATGGGCTCCAGAGGTGGATTTCACTAAAGAACAAATCCCCTGTTTATATCGAACTTATTACAATAATTTTTGGGATAAACTAATGAAAAAGGATCCCCAAATAAAGTCCTTATACGGACAAGAGCTGTTGGACTTGATTTCCAAGACAATTCAAGATTATAAGACAATTCCTCATAAAGGAATAATTGTTGACACTTCAGTGAGACATATGGCGAGAGGAATTTCTAACCAAGATGAGGATGATCAAAATAAAATGATTAATAATTATTTGGAAGAAGTCAAGAAAAACCTTTTTCTTAATATAACGCACTACGCAAAATCAGATTCATCTATGCGCAGTGAAACAAGTGATGATACTCACGAGGCTCAGTCATATGAATCAAAGAGGCCGGTTTCAGAATACACACTTAAGAAAGCAAAAGATTCCCTTTCAAAACTTAAAGATAAGATTTAGCGGATAAGCATTATCAACAGTAGAAGCACTGTTGCAACAGTAGATATACTGTTTCTAGGACCCACATAGGGGACCCTCTACTACTATTCCTAGATGCTTTTTAGTTTCTATAAATAAGTTTGTTTTGTTTTAGAAGAGGCAGGTTTTAGAAAAACCCTCTATCTTTCTTTTGTTCTCTCCCCCTTGCTTTCTTGTAATATATTGAAAGTTGTAAGTTTGCCGGAGTACCGAAGTTTGAATAATATCAAGTATTTCCATAGGCCCTGGTGTTTGGCCACAAGGTACTTTCTTTAATTCTTCCTTTATCTTACTTTCATATCTTCTCCGATCTGAGCCGTGACTATGTCCGGCTAAAGAATTATATCTATGTCGGATAACTAACTTCACTTTTATATCTACCATGAAAGATCTAGACTTTATCTAAATATGAATAAATTTATATATAGTTTCTTGACTTGGTTCCGAGATGGTGGTACAGTCAGATTCAATACAACAAGTTAGTGGCTTTATCTTAGTGACTCTGTCTAGCCAGCCGTGGTCTCAGCCCGATAAGGAGTAAAAGGGCGCTCTATACCCGGTTAGAACTGCTAGACACATGGGCTCACTAACAATACGTATTTGAATCTCGACAAACCCTTGCTTGGGTAAAAGGATTAGATCCTTCCATATAGTCATTAAACTATATAAAAATTTTGATATATATCGATTCGGATTTCTTCCTTGAATTCGGATGTTAACAAGCTAGATTGAAGATGACCGCACGGACTACCGCCCGTCTTCTGAGATCCTGGTTTCGCTAATACCAACTCTCTCGGCAAATAAATGAGGTAAGTCGTCTATGAATTTATCTTTCCAGTGTTCAAGACCATTTTCGGATAGTTCCATTACCCGACTTAGATAGGTGTCCTTATACCACCTGAATTCTCCTAAATGCCTACATCGAAGACCATTTAGCAAAGAATGAACAGTCTCATATTGATTGGTAAATCTACCATTGAAATAGTTCGAGAATAGTCAAGACTAGGGTATAAACAGCGTCTTCTCTATTTTTTACTAAGGCAAATCCTAGGTTATCAATACCTTCATTAGCGGCCTTAGCATTGATTACGGTGGCTTTTGCCTCCGTGCTCATATAAATATCCCACTAGCTTCTAAGTTGTCCAGTAAAACCTGCAATTATCATCTTGCAAATAGTTTTATCGGTGTTATTAACAACTCTTGCAAATAGTAGCATACATAAGCATTCTATGAACAAGTTTAGTTAATTGCCTATTAGTCAAACCGTGGAGATTCCATTCATAAATCTCACTTCCGCTATAAGAAGTATTAGTTTGGTTCCAATCACGTTC
>NW_006239258.1:203932-204021 GCF_000226075.1 Solanum tuberosum | reverse complement strand
GACGGCGAGAATAATACGTTTGCATACTAGGTTGATGAGCATACTTAATATTACCACTATTATTCTTGGGATAACCACGAAGTTTATTA
>NW_006239258.1:186492-203853 GCF_000226075.1 Solanum tuberosum | reverse complement strand
TTTGCCCCAAATTGAGAAAACTTTTTATCAAGAAGATTTTCAAGATCAAAGAGTGGTTTAAAGATAAAATCCTGAATCTCAGGAGGTGTCTGAATAGGTACATCAGGTTGTTTAGATGAAGAAGCCTGTTCAGAAGGTTTTAAATCATTTTTAATTTGACCAATTAAAATTGTCAGATCATCCAATTTTTTATCGAGAGAACTAATATGTTCTCCTAAAACTTTCACATAAAGGCCTAAATAGTTATTTTGAGAAATGAGATTATTTATCTCGTTAATACTTACCGTGGCCACATCTTTTTCAATGAAATTTTGGAAAGCGGTGAAAGTAATACATGTATTATTAGGAAGTATAAACGGTGCCTGAGGAGGATAAATGGTTTTGATAATATTACCTGATTCATCTTTATAGGATCATTCATGAACATTGATGAACAAAGGCAAATAAGTGGTTATAAACCAAGGTACGAAGAACATAATATGTTATGCAAAGCACAAGTTTCATAAAATTCTTGTGAAATATTATGCAAATCTTCTGTACTATAAGTGTCAAAAAATCAAGTTTTAAACTGGCTCCATTTATCACTTGCAAATTCGTTCTGAATATACTTTTTTGCCAGTGAACCTAGACTAAAATCGATTTGGTGTACATTCATCATTAAGTATCATTAAGATTGAAATCCATTTCGGATACAGAAGGAATATCCTTATCAGAAATATCAGATGATTTATTATTTGTTTGAACAATATTTAGTCGAGGATTAATTTTAATTTTATGTATATATATATATATATATATATATATATAAAATCATCAGGAATAATTCTAAATATCGTACGTATCTTTATATTTTTATTTTTTATTTTTTTATTTTTTATCAAATTTTTTAATTATTATTAATTTATTAAAAACAAAAAAAATTCAAAATAAAAAATATTTCAAACATTTATGTATTCCCTGTTTCTTTCACTAATAATCTTCCTTGCTTGTGCGGTGCAATCATCAATTAGTTAATCATTTGCAAAATAAATTTTATATTCAGTAATATGGAATGAATGTGCAATGCACAAAAAACTTTAAAGTGCAAAGTTGGATTATCATTTTGCCTCTACACTAAATTAAAATCTAATTAACTATCGAAATGAACAGTAAAATTAATTAGAAGTCCTATTTATTTAAGTAAATGTAGGATAAATAAGAAATTCAGTTATTGCACTTTAATTATTTAGTTATGTCATTATAAATTCTCTTAGTTATTACTTATTATTGCTAATTGTATTCACACCCTTTTACGTTCTTTATTTATAATGTTATCAATTCCATTAGTTATTACATTAATTATTTTTATCATTCATCTTTCCTTATATTAACTATTTTCTCAATAACTTTTCACATTCTTAAACATCCCCTATATACCTGATAACACAACGTTGCTATTGATCCTTGAACGGATCT
Source organism: Solanum tuberosum (assembly GCF_000226075.1). Lineage (NCBI taxonomy): Eukaryota > Viridiplantae > Streptophyta > Magnoliopsida > Solanales > Solanaceae > Solanum > Solanum tuberosum. Next base: position 202,398 of record NW_006239258.1, on the reverse strand, counting down.
TGTCTGGTTGAACAAATTGAAAATTGTTTATAAGGATATGAACAATATTTTTGTTGGGTGTAAGGTAAACATGTTATTATATATGATTTCCCATATTGAATATATCTTTTAAGTAAAAAAAGAAACAGAAAATCAAATAGTTGTCTTTGATTTATGTACACAGCAATTGAGAAGTCAAATATGAGAATCAACAACAAAGAACATCATCTATTATGTACCTTATAAAAATAAAAATTAATGTATAAAAAAAATAGTTCTACAAAAATATAATTGTTTTCTTCACATGTTCATATGATTTCTACAAAAATGTATTCAAATACTTTAACCTTTAAAATATTTATACTATTAAGCGTGGAATACGCATGCAACGCACGTATTCAAGAACTAGTATATATATATATATATATATATACACACACACATACATAAAGTGAACATATGATTTACATAATCCAATCATCATATCATATCATCATCATCATTATATTAAAAGTGGGAAGCTCTTATCTCCAAGATTGTCACGACCCCGACCGTCGTGATTGGGACTCACACTATCCCTCCGGTGGGAAAACCACTACTACAATCCAAACTAAGCAACTTAACCAAAACTAAGGCATTTAATGTCACAACCCAACCCATCGGGACGTGCGGGCACCTACTCTAACACCTAAGCAGGAGAACCCTCATATCCCAATATTTTAAACATGCGGAAAATTAAACAAAAACGGAAATAAAGCAAATAACAGAGTTTCATAAATAAAAACTTTTAAACAATTTTGTGTTAAGGCTTGTAAAGTAACTAACACCCCTAAGGATCTAGTCTAAACAGGTACAAGAGCTACTAAGAGTACCAACTGGACAAAATAAATAAAAGACACTGCTCCCACCATGCGTAAGGGAAGATAGAAGCTGCTGGAGAATTCTTCTTCTTCATCTAATGAAACATCACCAACCTGCATCCAGTCTATGCCCAAAAGGGCATAGCAATAGTAGTATTAGTACAAAACCACACGTACTGGTAGGCATCATCGGTCAACCCGATGCCCATCGCATAACATAAGAAATCAACTAGCAAGAATATGCAATAAACCACTCGCTTCTCCACCTTTACCCCCGTAGGAATACCTTAGGATTTCACTATCACCCTTACTACTAACCACAAATTCCTTCCTCCAAGGTGAAATCCACCTAAGTAACTACATCACGTACACTACCCCCAAATTCCTCACCCTTACAACACATGGACAACCCTTGCTCTCGATTATTACTACCCTTGAACCCTTGGCCTTCCCGATGCATTCAACAACATGATACGCAACAAGCTCATTCAACACAAAAGAACAATTAGATATAAGTCCTCTTAGCCATATCAACACTCCGGGGAATTACAATATCATTTATTATTACTAACCACGAACAACTTCACAATTTCACAATCTTCAAAAACACAATTATGTCAAGTCATTGGTCCTCTCATGGAACCAAAACTCAAACTGTTAGCATACCAGAACGTGCTACCCGATCCAATATTTATGCCAGAATGTGGCAACCGATCCCATATTTATGCCGGAACGTGGTGATCTTAGGCGTATTGATATGCGTAGAAACCTAATAATGCGTGCATTTAAGCCAAGTTTGGAATCAATTTATTTTAACTTATAGTTATGTCGAGTCTTTGTATTGTATATAAGCTAACCAACATGATTAGTTGTGTAGGTAAGCTTAAATAGAGAAACAAGCACTGAAATGGGCATCAGGAATCACAAGAGAACCCAAGTGATAAGAAGCAAGAAAGAAGGATGAAGAAATGAGTTACAAGTTAAATATGTGTCCTCTCCGCGTTGTGGAGAGGAATTTCATTCTTGAGGGAAAATTAGAAATTAGGACAGAGCACTATGTGTCCTCTCCGCATCGCGGAGAGGGGATTTTATTTTGGTGCGAGATTTAGCATTCGAAGCAGAGTGGTCCGTGTAGCAGTCGCGTCGCGGAGAAGAGAAACCTAAGTTTAAGAACCACCTCCGCGACACTCCATCAGTTGCCAGTTTTGGCCGTTTCATCTTAATTATAAATAGGCTCAAATTTTATTTTATTAAGTTTTCTTTTTCTGGGTTTTGAAGAACGACGACTTGGAGAGCTATTCCATCATTTTTTAGGGTTCTTTCCTAAACTCTTTTACTTTTGATCTCTTTATGATAATTAAACTTTGCTTGATCGAAACTATTGTTATGAGTAGCTAAATACCCTAGTTCTAGGGTTGTGGCTACATGATGATTGTAATTTATTGAGTTTTCATTGGGTTAATATTGATTATCAAATGAATCTTTCTTATGTTCTTGTTTTTCATATTTCATGCCTGATCACCATTGAAATAAACACATTATCCGAATTGAACTCAAGAGAGGAATAAGAGGATAGAACGTGGGGTATAAGGAGCATGATTTTCTCTTAATAATTAGGGTTATTTGTATCTAGGATAGGGATATACCTAGAAACCATGCTTGATCACTATACAAGAAGAAATCGTAATGCTCGGTACTTGGTCCAACCTATCCCCGCTCAATGATGTAGTTAGGTTATCATTTATCTAGGAGATTAGAGGTCAGGACCATGATCATATATTTAACCCTGTGATCATTGATTCGATAGTTGATAAACATCCATTGAAATAATATAAATTGCATGAATCCTGATAAGAGTTGCAGCCCTGGACGTTACCCAATCATTGTTTGAAACCATTGAAATTGAATCGTGCTTGTTTAATTCTGTTTAAATTTTAGATTATAAAATAAATCACTCTTGAAATCTTGATAACACTTGTGTTTAGCTGAAAATATTGGAACAATCAAGTTATTATAATCGTAAGTCTCTGTGGGTACGATACTTGGCTCTTTAGAAGAGCCACTTTAATACTTGAACGACCACGTACACTTGCGTGTGCGCTTTGGGCGCAACAAGTTTTTGGCGCCACTGCCGGGGACTTTAGAATTAGGAAGTATTTGATTTTTCTGATTTCTGAAGTTAAAAAGCAAGTGTTGACATATCTTAGCAATTCATTCTGAAGGTTGTGTTGAATTTCCAAACTGGACGACGATCAGGACTTGGTAGAGCCTCTAGCTGAACCGGAAAGATTTGTTCATTAACGGAGAAAGAAAAGACGTCTCACTTACCCAGTCCCTCTTGTTGCTACTGAACCAACATCAAAGGTAATAAGAGTTGAGCAAGAAGAACCTACAGTAATGGATGAGATGAAAGTAAGAGACGTGGCAATCCCACGTAACATCAATGTGACGTGGAAGGTTTGAACTGAAGCAGAGTACGGTGCAACTATTGCACACTAATGGTAAGTTCACTGGTCTGTCGCACGAGGATCCAATAGTTCATATACATAATTTCCTCGAGATCAGTGATACTTACACTCCAACTGGAGTGAATGTGGATTATGTGAGTCTCACTTTATTTCCCCTTTCTCTGCTTGGGGAAGCAAAAAGATAGTTAAATTCTGAGCTCGCTAAATCCATTACCTCTCAGGAAGATGTTTCACAAAAGTTCCTTATTAGATTTATTCCATCTGGGAACACAGCTAAGTTAAGGAGCGACATCCTTAGTTTCAGATGAAAAGGAGGAGAGAACTTGTACCAAGCTTGGAACAGGTTTAAATCGATATTGATGAGCTGTCCACATCATCATCAGGCTAACGAGGTGTTGGTCCATACCTTCATTGAAGGATTGGAGCCTAACACCAAAACTTTACTTGATTCAGCTGCAGGTGGTCAGGCTTTGGAAAAGACTTATGCTGATCTATTCACCTTACTGAATAGGAACTCACAGGGATACAGAAAACTACAGGCATGCTGGAAATAGATGCAATAACTGCTTTAACTGCACAGATTGCTGCTATGCAGAAGATGATGAACACCCACTTCAACAATCTATCATTGGGACAACAGCTAGCTCATGTGAATGTAGTCCAACAACCACCAACTTGGTGTGAAATTTGCGAAGGTGGTGATCATAGTGCAGAGGTATGTGGTGCAAACTCGGATTCTGTGAATTTTGTAGGGAACGCACAACGAGGATGAGGCCAGTAGAACTATGGAAACTCTTACAATTCTAGTTGGCATAACCATCCAATTTTTTCCTGGGGAGGTAATTAGAATCAGGCCCAAGGCCAAAATCAATATAGACCCCAGGGAAATGCACATAGGTATCAACAACAGGCCCAACGGGAGCAGCCAAATAAGCAGTCTAATAACATGATCATGGAAGAGATGCTGAAAAAGATTATCGATGATCAAGCTCAGTTAGCTACTGATGTGAGAAATAATCAGCTAGCTACATAGAATCTTGAGAAACAATTCAGGCAGTTTGCTAGTGCCCAGAACTCACGACCGCAAGGAGGTTTGCTGGGAAACACTGACCCAAATCCCAAGCAGGTAAATGCGGTAGGTACACGCAGTGGTTTGCAGTTGGAGGAGTTAGCTCCAAAGAAAATAAACGTTGAATCTGTGAGTAAATATAGTGAACCCAAGGAGAGTGAGGTTGTTGCACAAGAAGAAAGAGTGCAACCAATAGTGAAACCACCTCCTCCATTCCCTCAAAAGTTCAAGAAACAGAAGGAGGATGAATGTTTTGGTAAGTTTCTCTCTCTTTTGAAACAAGTTCATATGAACTTACCATTAGTAGATGTTTTACAGGGTATACCTAGGTATGCTAAATATGTGAAGGAGATTGTGGCAAACAAAAAGAGGCTGACTAAATATGAGACTGTAGCACTTACTGAAGAGTGCAGCTCCCGAATCCAAAATAAGTTTCCCACCTAACAGAAAGATCCGGGTAGCTTTACAGTTGAGATCACTATAGGGCAAAGCATTCATGCGCGAGAATTGTGTGATCTAGGAGCTAGTATAAATTTTATGTCAACGTCGTTGTATAAAATGTTGGGGTTAGGTAGTCCTAAACCCACTACCATTATCTTATAGTTGGCTAATAGATCTATTACTAGGCCTGAGGGTGTTGTAGAGGATGTCTTAGTGCAAGTGGGATCGTCGATATTCCCAGTAGACTTTGTAGTGCTGAATTTTGAGCCAGATCCTGAGGTCCTATTCATATTGGGAAGACATTTCTTGGCTACAGGGCGTGCTATGATAGATGTAGCAGCTGGGCAACTCACTCTGCGGGCACATGATAAACTGGTGGTGTTTGATGTATACAAGGCATTGAATCTCCGAGCTGTATATGAAGAGTTATCTATAATAAATGTTATAGATCTTGAGGCAGAGGCTCGATATATTGCGTCCAAGGACCTTTTAGAGTGAGTGCTAGTAGGAGATGATATCTATAGGGATGCTGAGGCGCAAGAAATGGTACAATTTCTTGATGTGGCAATTGTAGGTACATCAAGCGATCACTGGGAGCCTTTGAATAGGGTGTTGGGTCCTCCACCCAAGGCTTCCATTGAAGAAGCACCCAAGCTGGAGTTAAAAGCTTTGCCAGCCCATCTCAGGTATGCATTTTTGGGTGAAGATAAAACTTTACCGATTATTTTATCTGCAACATTGTCCAAAGAACAAATGGAAGCAGCATTAAGTATCCTGAAGAAGAGATTATCAGCCTTGGGTTGGCAAATGTCTGACATCCATGGAATAAGTCATGTGTTGTGCATGCATAAAATTTACATAGAGGAAGGGCATAAGCTGAGTGCACAGCATCAACGGAGACTGAATCCATTGATGAATGATGTGGAGAGAAAAGAGGTGATCAAGTGGTTAGATGCAAGGATCATGTACCCATATCAATTAGTAAATGGGTGAGTCCGGTACAGTGTGTGCCCAAGAAGGGCGGAAGACAGTGGTAACCAATGAGAAGAATGAACTGATCCCCACAATGACAATAACTGGGTGGCGTATTTCCATGGACTACAGGAAGTTGAATGAGGCCACTAGAAAGGACCATTACTCGGTGCCTTTTATTGATCAGATGTTGCATAAATTGGCAGGGCAAGAATATTATTGTTTACCGGATGGCTACTCAGGTTATAATCAGATTGTTATTGCACCAGAGGACCAGGAGAAGACTACCTTCACTTGTCTGTATGGTACCTATGCATTCAAGCGCATGCCATTTGGATTATGCAATGCACCAGCGACATTTCAGAGATGCATGATGGCATCTTCCATGATATGGTGGAGTATTTTGTTGAGCTGTTCATGGATGTTTTCTCGATGTTTGGTGAGTCTTTTGACCTTTGTTTGACTAATCTTGACAGGGTTCTTGCGAGCTGTGAAGAAATAAATCTTGTGTTGAACTAGGAGAAGTGTCATTTCTTAGTTTGAGAGGGGATTGTGTTAGGGCACAAAATCTCCAAGAATGGGCTGGAAGTTGAAAAAGCCAAAGTGGAGGTTATTGAGAAGCTGTCACTACCCATCACAGTGAAGGGAGTTAGTAGTTTTCTGGGACATGATGGGTTCTACAGGAGATTCATCAAGGACTTTTCTAAGACTGCAAGACCCATGTGAAGCCTGTTAGAAAAAGAGGTGAAGTTTGTATTTGATGAGAAGTGTTTGCAGGCATTTGAGTTGTTGAAGAAGAAGTTGATAGAAGCTTATATTCTGATTGCTCCTAACTGGGAGCTTCCATTCGAGCTTATGTGTGATGCCAGTGATACAGCGGTTAGGGCAATGCTTGGGCAGCGAAAAGATAAGATGTTTCACTCCATCTACTATTCTAGCAAGACACTTGATGCAGCCCAATCAAATTATACTGTCACTGAGAAAGAGATGCTAGCATTAGTGTTTGCATTTGATAAGTTTAGGTCATACTTGGTAGGAACCAAGGTTGTGGTCTACATTGATCATGCTGCAATCAGGTATTTGTTTAACAAGAAGGATGCCAAGCTAAGGCTAATTAGGTGGATATTTCTCTTGCAAGAATTTGATATAGAGATAAAAGATAACAAGGGAACTGAAAACCAGATAGCTGATCATTTGTCCAGATTGGAGGACTCATCTCATGTGAAGAATGAAGGGCAGATTCGCGAAGAGTTCTTTGATGAGCTATTGCTTGCCTTGGACATTGCTCAAGTCCCTTGGTATGCTGACATTGTAAATTTTTTAGTGAGTGGTTTATTTCTATCTGGGGCCTCAACACATCTAAAGCAGAGGCTTCAGTATGATACACACTTCTATATTTGGGATGAACCCTTCTTATTCAAGCAGGGACCTGATCAGATGGTGCGAAGGTGTGTAGCTAAACAAGAGGCAGTTCAAGTATTGGAGAGTTGTCACTCTTCGCCATATGGTGGACACCACGAGGGTGAGCGCACTGTGCATAAGGTATTGTAATCTGGTTTCTTTTAGCCTACTCTATTTAAAGATGCTGCTATGTTTGTGAAGGGCTGTGATCAGTGTCAAAGGATGGGCACCATTTCTAGAAGGCATGAGATGCCATTGAGTAACATACTTGAAGTTGAGATCTTTAACGTCTAGGGGATAGACTTCATGGGACCATTCCCATCATCCCGTGGAAATCAATACATCTTAGTGGCAGTAGACTACGTGTCCAAGTAGGTGGAGGCAGTTGCATTATCATCCAATGATGCAAATGTGGTAGTGAAATTCATCCGGAAGCACATTTTCACCAGGTTTGAAAGTCCAAGGGCCATGATCAATGATGGAGGTACACATTTTATTAACAGCTCAGTGCGAAATTTGTTGGCCAAATATGGGGTGAGACACAAGGTAGCTACAACTTATCATCCCCAAACTAGAGGGCAGATGGAAGTATCTAATAAAGAAGTGAAGCAGATCCTCCAAAAGACTATGAATGTCCAAAGGAAAGATTGGGCTGACAAGTTAGATGATGCTTTGTGGGCATACAGGACTGCATATAAGACATCGATAGGGACTTCTCCTTATCGAATGGTGTTTGGAAAAGCATTGCACCTCCCAGCTGAATTGGAGTATAAAGCATATTGGGCGATCAAAAAGTTGAATCTAGATGCTGAGTTAGCTGGAAAGAAAAGGATAATGCAGCTGCATGAGTTAGAAAAATTCAGGCTCCACGCCTATGAGAATGCTAAGCTTTACAAAGAGAAGACCAAGAGGTGGCATGACAAGCATATTGTGTCACATACCTTTGAGCCTGGTCAATTGGTGTTGCTATTTAATTCAGGATTGAAGTTGTTCCTCGGAAAACATCGGTCTAAGTGGAGTGGTCCATTTGAAGTGGTGAGGATGACTAAACATGGATCTGTGAAGCTAAGAAACAAGGAAAAGATTTCTACCTTCCTTGTAAATGGGCAGCGAGTGAAGCACTACTTCGGAAATGATGTTGATCGTGAGCCTGAGGTTCTCACATTGAATGACGAGTGAGTCATGAGATGGGTCATGCCATGGCGTTAAATGAGGCGCTACATGGGAGGCAACCTATGACCCCTTGTAATAGTTAGGATTTCTATGCTTTTATTTTGTTATTTCAATTCGTAGGAATTAGTAAAAAAATGATATATCCAGAAAAATACAAAAATATGAGTCGTGCCCTGACCATAACTAAGGCGTTGGATGGATGGCAACCCATCATGGTTTAACTAATGGGTTTTGTGCTTTAAAATGTGCAGGAATCAGGTTTAAGCACCATTGGCGCGTCGCGAAGGAGGACCTTTAATTTGGTTTCGACAAGGCATAATTTCTCGTCAACAATAAGAGAACCACGTGACTAGGCTGCGTCGTAGAGGTGTGTGAAAAATTTACCTTGCTTAGAATTAATTTTCCAAGTCGAGGCACAACGGTTTGTGATCGTCCCGCGTCACGGAGTAAGTCCCCAAACTTTGTTTCGATGGTAAATGATTTTTTTTGGTAAAAAGAAGGCATACCCGTTTGTAGTCGCATCGCGGTGGGGTAAGTCATACTCAATTTTGTGGAAATTAAAATTTTTAATCGAGGCAAAGGACTCCGCGACCAAGCCGCATCGCGGGCCAGGGGAGGGTGATTTTATCTCTCATTAAACAAACGGGTTTACCCATTTTCTTCCATAAATTACCCGACCCATTCCCTTTTAACCCCCAAATCCCCCATTATTTTCCCCGATTCACTACGATTTTTCCCCTCATTTTCTCCCTTTGCAAAGTTTTGAGGTTCAATCCGTAACACGAAGGCAAACCAACTGGTCTCCCTAGTCGATTTTCTCAAACTTCACCACTCCAGGTATGTACTTTGTGTTTTCTCTTGCGCGTGTTGGTTGTTGTTGCATGTGGAGGATGTTAGAGTAAGTGGTAGTGAGGAATTAGGCTTCCTTGTTAAAGACAAATTTTGTGGGCGCTATTGTGAATGGGTACTTTCAAATTATTGAGTAGACTGTACTTTGGTTGATATTTTGTGAATTGTTAAGGTTGAAGGGTTTGTTTAAACACACTATTGTGGTTAATGTGGCTTTTGTTAGTTTACTAAAATCGTTTACACTAAGATGGATGTATGTATTTTGTAATCTTAAGCAGAAATAGTCATTTGTGAACTGAAGGTTGACTGAGCAGGCTTTTGTAAAGCTTTTGGGTTTGTTTGTGGGGGTAAGGTCATGTGTTTCAGAAAGTCTAATGGGTATTTCGAATTTTCAGTAGAAATTCTTGTTGCTTGCTATTGTTTGATTTTGATTCTGAAATGGTGCATGGGAAAAGGGGGTGTGAATTCTTGAGTAACACTAATTGATTATTGCTTTGTTAAGGGTGTCGTATGGGTCTCAATCTTCGTATTAAGGATGAGTTGTTTGTTTTTATGTTGGTGTATGGTTGTACGCCTGTGGGAAGTCTGAGTACCTAGGCTAGAGGCTGGATTGAAGTAAGTGTGGGGTGGTGTGTGCACACTACCCATTTTTTTTAACAATGTTGTGTAGTTGTTGGACTGAATTATATTCCAATTGCAGGAAATCATGTCAAGCACCAAAACACCCGGTAAGGAAGTTGCAACTTCTAGCCAGAGGAAGCGTGTTCAGAGTGGTGGGAATGTATCCCCCCACACCTGAAGTACCTAGAGGCCAAACAAGATGGTTCGGGGTGAAAGTTATGACCAAAGAACGGAAAACATGGTGGAAAAAGCACACTGAGGCTACATATTTCTCTAACATTTGCATTGACAGGGATAGCTTGGCTCGGGAGTTCCCCAAATACTGAGGCGGATCCGGGAGTTACATATGAAGTTTATCTTTGCAGAGCCGGGAGAGTGCAACTTGCACATGGTACGAGAGTTTTACGCCAACTAGGCACCAGACGCGAGATCTTATTTTGTGACGGTGCGGGGCGTCAATGTGACTATCACTCCTGCAGGCCTCAATGACATTCTCTGGACGTCACCGGATGCGGACCCACTGGTGCTTACAGGGCTGAACATATGCCCTCAATACCGGGCTATTCGACATACACTATTTGGTGCTCAGTCCATGGTGCAATGGACCAAGCACAACGAGAAGAGATATCACTGATGAGTCCACAATTTGGACTCATTTAGTGCTATATTTTGATAGAATTAGTATCCTCAAATGCATACTTTGTCATATTTGATGAAATTTTTTAAGCTTCAGGTATTTGAGTTGAGAGACAAAGCATGGACGCTATCGAGCAAAAAGTAACAAAGTGGCTGAAAGAAAGAAGAAAAGACGGCCTGACAATACCCCAATCCATTAGGCGTGTTGCCGGAAGGCCTACAACCTCGCCAAATGTTCCAATGTGCTTAGCCCTGAAGAAAAGGTCAAGTCTGCGAGGAAAGGGAGCAGTCGGAGAATCGCCGAGTAGTTCCGCGAAGCATCACCATAACCCCAATGATTCAGAACGCAAAGATGCTGAAGGCAAAAGCTAAAAGGCGAAGTACCAGACCAAAGGGCGGATCACCGAGTAGTTCGGCGATACCGACTAACTGCGCCGAGAGGATCCTTCGCAGCAAACTTTTCGACAGCTATAAATACCCGCTTAAATTTGTAGCTTAGTATCAAGCTATTAGAAAACTAAGTTTTAGAATAGAACAGTTATTACATTTTTAATTTGGAGACATTGTTCTTGAGCCTTGAAGATTCAAAGGGTTTCAACTCCAAGAAATTGGAAGTGGGTCTTCAAGAATCTTCATCCTTGACGTGTTTAAAGACTTTATTTATCGTACCCATTTGATGGTAACACCTTTTGGTATCGATTTTTATCTTTTTATCATGTTTAGCTAAAAACCCAATTCTTGGGGTGTCATTATGTGAATATGGGTTAGATTATCTGTTGGGTCTTGCTTGTTGATGGTTTATTTGTTATTTAAATGTGATTTCGTTTAGTAGTTGTGTATGAACTTAATGGAGTTGTAGTTGCAAATATGAGTTCATCTTAGTGTTTTCGGATTGCGAGAGAGAGAGAGGTCATAAAACTAAGACTACTAAATTGATAGCCGGTGGTATTGGGTCGACATGGGTTCAGCTCGAGAGAGTGAATCCTAGTCCTTCTCCCACACATTCAGCAGAGAGTGAATGGGCTAAGGCGGAGGCTATGCTTAAAGATGCAACTCGATGTTCGAGAGAAACTGAGTCGATTCGGGTTAAGTTGCTCGAGAGAGAGAATTTACCCCCACTATAGTCTAGCCTAGTCACATATACTCAACAATTTACTATCAAAAGAATGTACCCAATAATTTAGTCTATGGTTTATCCCATATTCCTATCACATCCCAAGAATTCCGTCTCTCTATCTCGTTTTCTTTATTTTTTGATGTTTTTTTAATTGTTACTTGACTACAAACCCCATTGATAATTGACGCTTGCGTCATCCCTTTTAGATTTAGTATGTTTATACTCGATAATGTTTTTCGCTACAGTTAACTTTAGCATTTATTACACTTAACCATTAATTCTCAGGAACCACTCCTTTGGGACTCGACCCCAACCCATTCGGTTGGGTTATATTACTATTGAAGGATCATAGACACTTGAATTGGAAGTTGTGTCTTGATTACGCAAACATCAAAATGGCGCCCTTGCCGGGGAGTGGTGTTACGTGAAAATTCTTGGTTAAGACGAATTTTGCTTGTGGTAGTTGTAGTTTACTTACATAATTTTTAGTTTTGTTTTGTTCGGTTGTTTTTACTGAAACAGGAGAGATGAGTGTGGTTAATGACTATGAACCAATAGAGCACCTCTCGGTGGAAATGATGAGGTTCAGGGCTAGCATCCTGACCTTCAAAAAGATGCAAGGTGAGCTTTTTCATGAGTCGTGGCTAAGGTTTAAAGCACTGTTGATACAATGCCCAACTCATGAAATTCCCGATCTAGCTCTACTAGAGTGCTTCTATAGGAGTCTTAATCCCGGAAACAGAGGATTAATCGATCGACTTATCCCGAGTGGCCTTGAGAGATACTCAACGGAGACCGCAGCCAAATTCCTTGACCTTATGACTAAAACCAACAAGGATACTGAGAAGGACCATCAATTGATCATTTTGCTGGTTCAGATGGATAACTTGACTCACAAGGTCGAGGAATTGGAGGTGATGTCCAAAAAGAAGAGCAAATGCATACCACCTACCGAGCAGGGAAGGTCTATGGACAATGAAAATAGACGTATCGAGGATATGTTATTAACCAATCTCCAAAAGCTAAATGAGCAAGATAGAGTGTTAGAGGAGATTAGAGAAAATGTAAAAGTGTTAAATCAGATGAGCGGTTCTCACTCTAGATCTATCTATCTAATTGAAACTCTCTTAGGTCATGTATTGCCTCAGCTCCATCGAAATGAACAATTGGGATCACCTAGTTGCACTAGGTTCAACCCCAAAAATAAGGTTTGACTGTTGACTTGCGTCGTGCCAGGACGTTAACTAAGGCGCTGTTTGGGAAGCAACCCAAAACCCTTAAATTCTTTAGTTTTGTTTTTGTAAATAATGGTGTGTTGGTTGTGCAGGTTTAAATGCGGGAAGTGTTAGGAAAATGCAGATTGGCGAGAAAATGGTCCAGGCGGCGTATCTCCGAAAAGGTCGGCGTGCCCAACTTGATTCACAGTTTGGCTCAACACAATTTCAACTCAGAGCCTGTAAAACTCGGCGAACTCAAGAGCAGTTCTGCGAGCCGCCAACCAGGTCAGCGATCACGATTAAGACCGTTGTCTTAACCCCCATGAAAATGCAGGTCCTGTAAAAATTAGCGGGGTAAGTGACCGTTCGGCACTTTGCCTAGTGGATCGGCGGACGCGACTTATGTCGCCGAATGGTCACGAAACTGAACGGTTATAGATGGCCAAAGGTTTTTAAAGTTTCAAACATTTCACTTTCCCTCGCTTTTAAACTTCACAATCTCACACCAAGTTAGTATTCTCAATATTCTTGCTTTTCATTAGTATTTTGGTTGTTGATTGGTGCTCGAAACTAGGATTTCTTTGCCGCCTAGAATTTCAATCCTATTTTAATCGGCATCTAAGGTTGGTTTCCAAACCCCAAGTTTACCTTTGAAAATTTTGTACTCATTTGCACTGATTGTATCTTAGTGATATGTGTTGGGCCTCTCTGATAGGAATAGATTGTCTTAATGCCGATTTTAATTTAAAAAAATTCCCCGTATTGCTTTGATCATCAAATGCCTGTAATTTATGTGTTTTTAAATAATTGAAATTTAATTGGGTTTTTCTTTCATGTTGTTTAGATTGATTGGGTGAAGACTAGGTAGCCCGTGTTTGCGCTAAATGACGTATATTGCTCAATGATAGAAAGGGTGACACCCTACTTAAGGGTAATTGTCGTCAAATGGCAAAATTTGGCAAAACTAGAAGAAGTTTGAGTATTCTGAGGAGATGGGTGCTATGGGTCTGAGACTAATTTAACTATTGCATGTTTTGATTTTGTTTTCGGGTGTTCGGGGGTTGAATTCGAGAAGGGGGATTGAAAATAGGCGCGTTGGGACGTTTGGCGAGCTGGGTCGAGCTCGCCGAATCACACAGCGGTTCGCCTAATGACCCCATCTCGCCTTTAATTTCATGTTATATGTGATGTTTGAGTCTGTAACTTTCGACGAGAAGCCTGAGGTCGCCAAAAGCACTCGGCGACTCGCTGAAAGCATGCTTGATCACCCTTTGTCTGCACCCCTGAAACCCTTGTCGCACTATAACTTTCGGCAGACAAACCCTTGTTCACCGAAAGTAGTCAGTGAGTCACTGAAAGGGTCTTCCCATCACCGACTTGACATAATTTTTTAGCCAATCCCTTCGGTGAGCCCAATCTAGCTCGCCAAAGAGGTTCGATGACTCACTGACTGGATCGGCGAGTCTGTCTGCAATAGAATTTCTGTGCTTAGGCTTGATTTTCTCATAATCTCTCCCTATCTTTTGCAGATATGGTACGTACAAATCTAACCGTGCCACCCAAGAAAACAGCACATGGCATTAATATAAACGAAGGGGGATCAAATCTCCCACAGAAGAGAAGGAAAGAACTCCCACCGGGAGACAAAGGAAAAAAAAGAAGCACATAGCTAGGAAAGTAGCTGCTGACACTCGGGCTGATTTTTCTTAATCGGAAGATGAGGAGCTTCTGATTCACCGAAGGAATAGACACCAAGCTAGATCTCAATCCTCACCCACCAGAGTTCCCTCAGCTGCCACCCCTCCTGACCCCCCCCCTTAGGGTCTCTATTGATGATCTGGCTACTAGAGTCACTGTTTGTGAAATCAGACAGGGGAAGACATCCGAGGTTTTGGCTTTGAAAGCCAAAATAGCGATTTGAGGAAGTACGTAGACTATGTGAAGTCTACAGACTTCACTTCATTAATTCAGGATGCAGATGATGAGGATGCTCCTGAGACCTCGGGGATTCCTCCGGCTACCACCGAAGCAGCACAGAGGGATGGCACGGAAAATGAAAAGTCATATGCAGAGACCGACGAAGAGAAGATAGCGGTAAATGATGATGAGATGAGAGAGAGCTGAGAGTAGAGCATATTTAGAGATTTTCCAGATCTTGTGGAGACGGTTGTGCAGCCGGTGATCCAGACATTGCCGAGTGAGACGTCCACAACAACTCCTAGTGGATCTCGCACTGCTATTCCTCCTGAGGATACTCCGGGCATTGATGCCGATATTCAGCGTACCACACCGGGCATTGATTATCAGACAGATGGAGAGACTGCATAGATAGGATCCGTTCTTTACCTCCCTCTCTGTCTTACTTACTTTTACTTTTGGATACTTTTATTCGCATTTGAGGACAAATGATTTTTGTTTGTGGCGGGGTGAGGCCACCATTGTGCATATTTGTTTTGTTTATATATTTGGGTTGAAATTTATAATTGTGTTAATCCTGCGCTTTGTGGATGTTTAAGCTTATGGCTCTGTGTTTTATATTGCAAAATGATTTTGACCCTTCCAAAAATTTTTGCCACACCTTCTGTATTGAATGTGGTTGTTCTTTTGCAAATTTGAGTATCGGTTCTGATCAATACCGATGAATTGAATAATGCTCTTAATCGAACAAATATGAATGTGCGGCTACGATGAGGCCAAGTGAAGTTGCATAGAAAATATGTGAACTCTTTGCATCACGTTGTGACTAGCCAATTATTAAATTGACTTTCTTGGGATGATCATGGCATATTAGCGAAAGTGTGAAGTCTTGTTTGACTTTAGTGTCGATGCCTTGTGTGATGAGCTTACTATGAATTATCCATGAAAACAACTAGAATTTGCCCCGTTGGTCTGGTCGACTAAGTAAGGCTATATTTTGATATGATCTTAGGCAACTTCTAAGAGTGTGAGCCAATTTGACATATACTTTTTTTGTGGCCTACCTTGTGAGTGTGTGTGAACCTCTTTTGAACACCCCTTGAGCCTTACCTTTCTTTGGAAGAAGCTTGATGAAACCAATGACCTTTCTTTATCCATCACCCATAATCCTCATGAAGTTGTGGTT
>NW_006239258.1:185995-186378 GCF_000226075.1 Solanum tuberosum | reverse complement strand
GTGTAGTGAAAAGAAAAGGGACAGTCAAGAAGTGCAAGGAAAGTCTCCTTTAACCCATGGTGTTAAGAAAAATGGAACCCCTCCATATAAAAAAAAAGAGAAAAAGAAAAAAATGAAAAAGAAAAGTTGTGGAATAAAGTTGAAAAATACAAAAGAAATGGGGTTCCCAAACAATCCATGGGAAGTGAATAATAGGGTGACTTATGAGCACTAAACAAAATGCTGAAGGAAAAGGAAAGAAAGTGTTGTGAGCACCACATTTCATGAGGATGAAAGTCATTGAACCTAAATGACCATACCTTTGAACTCAACCCCATTACAAGCCTTGAGAAACCCTTTTTGATCTTGAGTGAGCTGAAACAAATGTCGATCGGAAAATATGG
>NW_006239258.1:183715-185843 GCF_000226075.1 Solanum tuberosum | reverse complement strand
GGGCATTTGAACACCTTTGTTGAGCTTGAACTTGCATTTGAAGCAAGTATTGTGAACTTGAGAATCTTTGATAATGGTGAGTCACAACTTGAATAATTGAGTGCACAATTGATTTTTGCATGAGTAAAGTGAGTCTTGTTGTGTGCATTCATGATTGATTCTTGTGTAGCACTGTTTGAGACACCTTTTTTTAACAGATGAACTATAGTTTGCTTCAGGACAAGCAAAAGTTTAAGTTGGGGGTGTTGATGAGTCCACAATTTGGACTCATGTAGAGCTATATTTTGATAGAATTAGTGTCCTCAAATGCATATTTTGTCTCTATATCTAAATGAAAAATCCTTAAGTTTCAAGTATTTGAGTTGAGAGACAAACCATGGACGCTAACGAGCAAAAAGGAACAAAGTGGCTGAAAGAAGGAAGAAAAAACGGTCTGACGATCGCCAAATCCATTAGGCGTGTCGCCGAAAGACCTACAACCTCGCCTAATGTTCCAGTGTGCTTAGCCCTGAAGAAAAAGGTCAAGTTTGCGAGGAAAGGGAGTAGTTGGGGAATAATCGAGCAGTTCCGCAAAGCATCACCATATCACCCAATGATTCAGAACGTGAAGATGCTGAAGGAAAAAGCTAAAAGGTGAGGTACCAGAACAAAGAGTGGATCACCGAGTAGTTCGGCGATCCCGACTAACTAAGTCGAGTGGATCCTTTACAACACACTTTTTGATAGCTACAAATACCCACTTAAATCTGTAGCTTAGTAACAATCTATTAGAAACCTAACTTTTAGAATAGAAT
The DNA here is from genome assembly GCF_000226075.1 of Solanum tuberosum. Classification (NCBI taxonomy): domain Eukaryota; kingdom Viridiplantae; phylum Streptophyta; class Magnoliopsida; order Solanales; family Solanaceae; genus Solanum; species Solanum tuberosum. The sequence continues at coordinate 185,049 of NW_006239258.1, read as the reverse complement.
AATTTTTACATTTTTAATCTGGATACATTGTTCTTGAGCCTTGAAGATTAAAGGGTTTCAACTCCAAGAAATTGGAAGTGGGTCTTCAAGAATCTTCATCCTTAGACGTGTTTAAAAGACTTTATTTATCGTACCCATTTGATGGTAATGTAACAACCTCAAAATGAAGTAGGATAAAGTAGAGCCTCACATGGGTTTTATGCATTTATAACTTCTCAAAATGATGAAGAATAGCCTTTTAAGTCAGTTTTAAAGAGTTTGGAAGTCAAACGTCAAGGGACGACCAAGACGTTCAGAAACTAGTCTTTTACGTATTGGTGTGTTCTAGTATGTTGTTCATGTTTTTATGTGTTATTTGGAGTCTAAAATCAGTGGAGGTGATCCTAGTGTCTTAATAAATATTTTTAGGGTCAAAACGTTCGGATACGACCCCCCGGGGGCTACCCTAAGAGTCCCCGAGGAGGACCCCAACCTTGGCCAAGCAAGCTGCCAAAGCAGCTTGAAGTTGTGCTTGGAGGGAGGATGTCCGCGTCGCGGACTAGCTCCACCAGGGCCAAAAGTTTGGTCCGCGGACTCTACTGTCTCGAATTTAATTTCTAGAAAACTTGTGGGAAGACATCCGCGTCAGGAACTTGTTTCTCGACAAAATCTGTGAAAATAAAACTCAAGTTTGACTTATTTAAAAGGTCCAACTAAGTGAGGGTTAGTTTGGGTACTTTGGGGAATTATTATAAACGGTTATTCTACCTAATTTAGGGTTCCTACCTTAGAGATGAAGGAGGTAATGATTAAAGGAGTTTGCATAACTTGATCCCAAGAGGAGGACATTGTGCTTAATTAGTAAGTGTTAGTTCTCTTGCTTACTTTAATGTGCTCTTAGATGGGTTTACCCTAAGTGGGGGATGATGAGTGAGTAGTAAGGTTGTTGATATCCTTAGATTTTCCTTCTATTCTTATTCAAGCTTGAGACCAAAGAGTTCCTAGTAGCTTGTTCATGTTTGGAGTCTTGCATATGATTATGAGTTGCATGATCTCCGTATGTTATGCATGTCCTAGAAGACACTATGTTATGCATGTTTTGAAGGATTCTTACTACATAAAAATGAAATTTTAGTAATCAAATTCATGTTTCTCATGTCAATATGCATATTTATATGATGAATGCACTCTTGACTTCATGAGGAAGAGAGTATGAGCATGCTTAGGTTAGAAGTTGAGAATTTCTCCTTAAATGAATTGACCTTTGTGTAATGCTTGCTTATGAGTTTATGATGCCATGTGTGTATGTTGTGACTAGGAGAAGGTAGTCCCTCCTTGAACATAACTAAACATGG
>NW_006239258.1:183048-183126 GCF_000226075.1 Solanum tuberosum | reverse complement strand
TGAGAGTTGTAATGAGCAAGCTTGATGTTGTCTTGTTAAAGAAATGTCTTGTTGATTGCTTAATATATATGTTAATGT
>NW_006239258.1:182667-183010 GCF_000226075.1 Solanum tuberosum | reverse complement strand
AAGAGTTTTAAGCATAGTGATGATTTGGAGAAGGAAGTTCCTCCAATGAAATGGGAAATAATAAAGTTGATGCATAAGGAGTTGGTAGATGTGTTTCTACTTTCTTGAATTGCACAAAGTTGTTTTAAGCCGTTTATGTGGAGTTGATGTTCCTCCTTAATGTGTGCTCTTATGTTGATGTTGTATGTTGTGTATTGTGAGCTTCTAGTTGGGTCATTGAGTCCTCAGAAATGTTTTAAGTGTCATTCGAGGACGAATGTTCCTAAGTGGGGAATATTGTAACAACCCTCAAAATGAAGTAGGATAAAGTAGAGCCTCACATGGGTTTTATGCATTAATAACT
>NW_006239258.1:182152-182477 GCF_000226075.1 Solanum tuberosum | reverse complement strand
TTTTTAGGGTCAAAACGTTCGGATACGACCCCCGGGGGCTACCCTAAGGGTCCCCGAGAAGGACCCCAACCTTGGCCAAGCAAGCTGCCAAGGCAGCTTGAAGTTGTACTTGGAAGGAGGATGTCCGCGTCGCGGACGAGCTCCACCAAGGGGCCAAAAAGTTTGGTCCGCGAACATGTCGCGGACTCTACTGTCTCGAATTTAATTTCTAGAATACTTGTGGGAAGACCTCCACGTCGAAAACTTGTTTCTCGACAAAATCTGCGAAAATAAAACTCAAGTTTGACTTGTTTAAAAGGTCCAACTAAGTGAGGGGTAGTTTGGG
>NW_006239258.1:178373-180078 GCF_000226075.1 Solanum tuberosum | reverse complement strand
CTTGATGTTGTCTTGTTAAAGAAATGTCTTGTTGATTGCTTAATCCTTATGTTAATGCTCATTGAATATGGAGAAGGTAGTTCCTTCTGTTGAGGATTGATCCATGGTGATTATGGCTTGGAGAATTGGTAAGTTGACCTAACTTCTAGTCTATAGTATGAGAATTTATGTTGTGTGGTTTGATCCACTTATGGTGGAAGTGTTCACTTCTTGTCTATCTAGGCATGTTGAGATCATGACCTTGAAGGCAATAGATGTGAAGTGAATTGATGATTATGATGCATATGTTTATGAAGTTATGCTATGAAGGTTATGTATGAAATCCTCAATGCTAGCATGATGTTTAAATCATGTTGATGATGAGGAGTATAATGTGAATGATACTGTTAGGGATAAGGTGTGGTCTACATGATTGATTATGTTAGGTACTATTGTGGAATGACCCTTACCTATATGACCCATATATATATGAATATTTGATCATATACATGTTAGGAGTACCTATTCAATGATTGAATGTGTCCTTGTCTCCTATGATGAAGTGTGGGTGTGTGGTCTAGAATCCCTAAGGGCTTTATATGTGAATTGCTCATGAATTGGGGACATTGTGAATGTGTTGTGATCCCTCTAAGAGAAGAACACCTAATATCAATGTTGTTGCTAATATGTCACTATGAGGACCAATATGCACGCACACACACTCTACATGTATAGGTATGAATATGATGTGTTATGGTGTCTATTGAAAGGTGAACTCTTATATGCACTCTTACATCTTATTATGCATGCAAATGGTATGATTAGCAAGGTACGAATATGTGTTGTATAAAGGTTTTTATGTGAAAGGCTTTCTCACATATGTACACACACATGAATAAATGAATAAGGTTTATGATAATCTAGTGAAAGTGAGTCTCTTGAAAGGTTTTTTCAATTGTACTCTAAACTAGACTATGTTATGAATATGGTATGATTATGTGAAAGGTCATTCTCAGATAATGTAGGTTCTATGAAAAAAGGTGATTCTCATCTTAAAAATCTTTGCGCTATATGATATGAGGGATTAAGTCCCTAAAGCCTACTTATGAACTAATATTAAATAAAGGCTTTAAGATGTTTAAAAAGGGAGTTGGAGCTTAGCACCGAGTGAACATGAAAATAAGAGTGGGGGCTTCACGTTAAGCTAGTCCGGCTTCCCACAAGAGAACCTTCATGTTTAGCAAGTCCAGGTTCCCAACATAGATGTTGTCTCATGAGATGGAAACCTCCACGCTTAGTAAGTCAAGGTTTTCTAGTAGCAGTCTCCTTGTTCCATAACTATGTGCCCCTGTGGGTCTTAGCTTAGTGGATCCACTAGATAGCTATTATGTATATAGGTCCTACTTTGGCAAGTAGTACCCTCTCTTTTCGGTGTGAGAGTAGAACACCGGATTCCATGTAGCTCACATGGTCTATGTCGATTATGGCAATGTCTCCCGAAAGTTAAGAAATGAACTAAGATAAAAATATGAACTCTAGTCATGATTTCTAGAAGAGTTACTTAGTGTAAGGAGGACTATGGACCCTACTTATGCATTGCACAACTGGACTCTAAGGGAGGTTATGATTAGGCTCTTTATGTAATGAAGACTATGGTCTATGTATGTTAATATGAAAGCAAGTTAAGGTTGACTTTACTTATGTCAAGACATAAAGTATGATTATG
>NW_006239258.1:176208-177309 GCF_000226075.1 Solanum tuberosum | reverse complement strand
TGATGTTTAAAGTATGTTGATGATGAGGAGTACAATGTGAAAGATAATGTTTGGGATTAGGTGTGGTCTACATGATTGATTATGTTAGGTACTATTGTGGAATGACCCCTATCTATATGACCCCTATATGAATGTTTGATCATATGCATGTTAGGAGTACCTATTCAATGTTGAATGTGTCCTTGTCTCCTATGATGAAGTGTGGGTGTGTGGTCTAGAATCCCTAAGGGTTTTATATGTGAATTGCTCATGAATTGGGTAGAGAGTGAATGTATTGTGATCCCTTTAAGGGAAGAACACTCAATATCAATGTTGTTGCTAATATGTCACTATGAGGACCAATATGCAAAACACACACTCTACGTGTATACCTATGAATATGATGTGTTATGGTGTCTATTGAAAGGTGAACTCTTATATGCAATCTTACATCTTATTATGCATGCAAAGTGTATGATTAGTAAGGTATGAATATGTGTTGTATAAAGGTTTTTATGTGAAAGGCTTTCTCACATATGTACACACACATGAATGAATGAATAAGGTTTATGATAATCTAGTGAAAGTGAGTCTCTTGAAAGGTTTCCTCAATTGTACTCTAAACTAGACTATGTTATGAATATGGTATGATTATGTGAAAGGTCATTCTCACATAAGGTAGGATCTATGATGAAAGGTCATTCTCATCTTAAAAACCTTTGAGCTATATGATATGAGGGATTAAGTCCCTAAAGCCTATTTTATGAACTAATGTTAAATAAAGGCTTAAAGATGTTTAAAAAGGGAGTTGGAGCTTAGCACCGAGCGAACATGAAAATTGAGAGTGGGGGCTTCACGTTTAGCAAGGCCGGCTTCCCACAAGAGAACCTTCACATTTAGCAAGTATGGGTTCCCAACATAGATGTTGTCTCATGAGATGGAAACCTCAACGCTTAGTAAGTCAAGGTTTTCTAGTAGCAATCTACTTGTTCCATAAATACGTGCGTAGTAGCTATATCCTTGTTACATAACTACGTACCCCCGTAGGTCTTAGCTTAGTGGATCCACTAGATAGCTATTATGTATGTAGGTCCTACTTTGGCAAGTAGTACCCTCTATTTT
>NW_006239258.1:173214-176139 GCF_000226075.1 Solanum tuberosum | reverse complement strand
CAATGTCTCCCAAAAGTTAAGAAATGAACTAAGATATGAATGTGAACTCTAATCATGATTTCATCAAGAGATACTTAGTGTAGGTTGGACTATGGACCCTACTTATGTATTGCACAAGTGGACTCTAAGGGAGGATATGATTAGGTTCTTTATGTAATGAAGACTATGGTCTATGTATGTTAATATGAAACCATGTTAAGGTTGACTTCACTTATGTTAAGACATGAAGTATGTTTATGCATGTGAATTACACATTAATGGGTTTGCCTAGTATATGTGGGGATATGGGACTCCATGTGTACATTGCACAAGTGAGCTTGTGAAGGGGTTGTGAGGGTGGTTTACCTATGATATGAACTAAATGGGTTATGACTAATGATGTAGTAAAGGAATGAGTCCTTATATGATGCTATGAAGTATGTTGGTCTTATGTCTAATGTTAAATGAAGATGTTATGACCTGTTGAATATGATGTGCCTAGTCTATGGTGGCTTCCTAGGAACACTTGGTGGGAGTAGTATTATGGGATGCTACTTGCACATTGCACTAGTGTGACTTGGGGGTTGTCTTAGGTGATGGTTCCTATGTGAAGACTATGTCTTATGGTGTGCTTATGACTCTATGAATATATGTGGTTGGATTGATGAAGGCTATATGTAAGTTCTCCTTTGGTAACAGTAAGGCAATACATTGCACCAAGTATTCCCTAAGGGTTGCTTGAGGAAAGGAGTTAAGATAAAGAGGAAGGTAATGTATTGTATGCATTGAATGTGCCTAAAATGTCATAAGTGGCTCTATGTTCTATTATGAATGGTTTCCATGTGTATAATGATGTATGTGGTTTATATTGTTCCTATTGTACTAAATGTTCTTGAAGTTTCTCTAAAAAGGCATGATGCATGGTTTCCAACTAAATGTCCTTTTAAAAGCATGTTTTGCATGGTTATCATACTTAGTGCATTCTTGTACTAACACCATTCTTCTTCATCCTTTTACACCAAGTGTAAGTGATGATGGCTAAAGGGTCTTTACTAGAAGTGCTGAGCTTGGCTTATTATTCCCAAGTTTGGGTGTGTCCTTAAAGATTCAAGGACCTTTATGTTAAAGAGTTTCCTTAAGTTCAATGTACTAGATAGTAGTTTCTTTTGTATTGTATGGGTTGTGTCCCTCTTGTGTTGTACTCATGTTTTTAAGATGGCTATTTTGAGACGTAGTACTTCGATTTTGTCTTAAAGGTTTAAATGAGGTGACATTTAAGTCTTGTGTTATATTATGAAATTTTTTAAAATTTTCCGCTATTTTTCTATGATAAATGCTATGACGAATGCTAAGGGCTTGTATAAGACCTCTGAGAGGTCAAATACGCCGGTAACGACTAGGGGGTGCTCTCGGGTCGCTACAAACTTGGTCTCAGAGCATAAGTTTATGAAAATGGTCTTAGGATTCAACGTCTCATGAGCCACGTCTAGTAGAGTCTTGTTCATCGGTGTGAGTCGCGACACATCTATGAGACAGAGGCTATAGAACGATAGAAGTTTCACTTTCTTCATTACTCTTGTGTCGTGCCGTAGAGCTTAATCCCTATGATCTCTCTTTCTTATTTTCCCTTGTCCGGTGGTCTTCTAGATTGTGATTACTTGGAAGGGGTGATGTTGCAAGGATCGAGGGAAGAAAAGGTGAGTTTTAATGATTATTATGATGTGGTGACTATATGATTATATATATGAAGGTAGATTTGGAAATCGTATTGTGATCCCAATCATGGGTATGTGTGACCTATGAGGTTAGGAGCATTACATTGAAAATATTGTATGGTGGTGTACTTCTCATAAGGTAAGAGTGGTTATGGTAAGAATGAAATCCTTTTTAGTATGATGAGTTGCTTTATGGTGATGGGTAATGATATTAGAAAGTCATGGTGAGTATTTGAGGAGATTTGAAGGAATGTGGTAACTTGTGTGAGTTGAAAGTTACCTTTTTCTTATGAGTGATGCTTCATGGTTGTCCTTGTGTGAATCAGAGTTCTTGGGTAGGCTTGCCCTAAGAGTGGAAAAGGGCTTTGTTCCATGAGTTGGGATAGTGTTTTGCTCTAAGGTTAACTTGGAGAGTTGCATGTACCCCTTAGTTCATAGGAAGGACAAGAGAATAGATGTTGACCAACTCTAAAGAGGATAGTTGTCTTGTAAGGGTGATCTTAAGTATGGTCATTCAAAGAGGGTGTTTAGATAATACCTAGGCATGGTTGAGCGGAAAGTTACACCAAAGGTGATGATAAGAGTATGGCGTGATAAAGAGTTGATTAAGCTCACCCCAAGTGGGGGATAATGTGCCTAGATGGTAAGGTTTTGAGTGCCCTTAATATTTCTACATTGAACTTCCTTGAGTTCTCCAAGTTGAGAACTACTTTGGGTGATAGATATGAAGTGGAGTGGTATAGATGCTTATTTTTTTTGGATTCTTGAAATCCTCACTTAAGGGAGTATAGTGAAGATTTAGTGGAGAATGGTTCCTACCTTAGAGATGAAGGAGGTAATGATTAAAGGAGTTTGCATAACTTGATCCCAAGAGGAGGACATTGTGCTTAATTAGTAAGTGATAGTTCTCTTGCTTACTTTAATGTGCTCTTAGATGGGTTTACCCTAAGTGGGGATGATGAGTGAGTAGTAAGGTTGTTGATATCCTTATATTTTCCTTCTATTCTTATTCAAGTCTTGAGACCAAAGAGTTCCTAGTAGCTTGTTCATGTTTTGGAGTCTTGCATATGATTATGAGTTGCATGATCTCCGTATGTTATGCATGTCCTAGAAGACACTATGTTATGCATGTTTTGAAAGGATTCTTATTACATAAAAAATGGAATTTTAGTAATAAAAATTCTTGTTTCTCATGTCAATATGCATCTTTGTATGGTGAATGCACTCTTGA
>NW_006239258.1:171554-173114 GCF_000226075.1 Solanum tuberosum | reverse complement strand
CAACGTCAGTCCGGAGACTAGCTAAGTCAGCCTGCAAGGCAGATAGGTCTATGCCCGGAGCTGATTGCTCGAGCACACGCAAGTCAAAGGCATCAAGGCGCTTATTAATAGCCTGGACCTTCCGGTCCATCATCCCCTCCATTCTGCGCTCCATTCTAGCCTCGGACTCGGTAATTGACTTTTCCATCCACGGCTGGATGTGATGTAGCAGTGTGTCCATCTATGCCTCTAACTTCTGTACTCTGGCCATTGGGACAACCGTTCGGATACGACCCCCGGGGCTACCCTAAGGGTCCCCGAGGAGGACCCCAACCTTGGCCAAGCAAGCTGCCAAGGTAGCTTGAAGTTGTGCTTGGAGGGAGGATGTCCGCATCGCGGACTAGCTCCACCAAGGGCCAAATATTTGGTCCGCGGACATGTCGCGGACTCTACTGTCTCGTATTTAATTTCTAGAAAACTTTTGGGAAGACCTCCGCGTCGCAAACTTGTTTCTCGACAAAATCTGCGAAAATAAAACTCAAGTTTGACTTATTTAAAAGGTTCAACTAAGTGAGGGTTAGTTTGGGTACTTTGGGGAATTATTATAAATGGTTATTCTACCTAATTTAGGGTTTTTTAAGTTGGTTAAAACCCCAAAACCTAAAATTAGACCCCATTCTTCAAATTGACCCTTCCCTCTCAAAATAGATTCTCTCAAAAACTCCATTGAAGACCTTGATGAAGCTCAAGCTAGAAGATAGGTTATCAACTGATTTCTTCTTCAATTCCATGGGTCTTCAATAGTTAAGGTATGGTGACTCTTGATTCTTGAATAACCTCTCACTCAAGGAGTTCTATCAAAGATTTTCAAAAGTGATTCAGAGACCAAAATTCTCGATTTTCAATCTAACATTGGGTTCCTTGTCAAACGATTTTCTAAATCATTCTATTGATGAATTAATGTGGAATTAAAGTTTTAAGATAATTTTCAAAGGAATTCTTAAAGAACCCATGATCCCTAAATTCTCGAATATTAGCCTATGATGTGGTCTTTGTGAATATGATCTCTATTGGTGAAATTGTGTTTAGATTAGATTGTATTGATGTTTACTATGATTATCTATACTTATTCATGTTGAATTGTTGGTATACTGATGAGTTCAGAATTATGGTCGTATGGGCAAAGTTATGGGTTGATCCCTTTGTTAATGGAATTGTACTTAGACTATGTTTATGATATTGAATTACACAAGGAAGTCAGAAGCTCCATACCATACCTCGTGAGAGAAGTCGTCTTTGATTCATCCCCCTCTGCAATCCTGACTTCCCAGTACTCCGATCGGAGATCCTATTTTCTTTAGTAAAGAGCCTTGCTAGCGGATCAAAAGAGTGGTTTGTTGATTCCTATTGCTACATATGTCAATTGATTATGAATTGTTGAGGATTGATCCAAGGTGATCATGGCTTGGAGAATTGGTAAGTTGACCTAACTTCTAGTCTATAGTACGAGAATTGATGTTGTATGGTAGATTCACTTATGGTGGAGGGGTTTACTTCTTGAACAATTATGTATGTTGAGAT
>NW_006239258.1:170056-170221 GCF_000226075.1 Solanum tuberosum | reverse complement strand
AAGACATGAAGTATGATTATGCATGTGAATTACACTTATGACTTCTTAATGGGTTTGCCTAGTATATGTGAGGGTATGGGACTTTATGTGTACATTGCACAAGTGACCTTGTGAAGGGGTTGTGAGGGTGGTTTACCTATGATATGAATTAAATGGGTTATGACT
>NW_006239258.1:154391-168927 GCF_000226075.1 Solanum tuberosum | reverse complement strand
ATTTGTTGTTTAAATGTGATTTCGTTTAGTAGTTGTATTTGAACTTAATGGAGTTGTAGTTGCAAATACGATTTCCTCTTAGTGTTTTCGGCTTGCTCGAGAGAGAGGTCATAAAACTAAGACTACTAAATTGATAGCCGGTGTATTGGGTCGACATGGTTTCAGCTCGAGATAGTGAATCCTAGTCCTTCTCCCACACATTCAGCTCGAGAGAGTGAATGGGCTAGGGCGGAGGTTGTGCTTAAAGCAGCAACTCGATGTTCAAGATAAACCAAGCTGATTCGGGGTAAGTTGCTCGAGAGAGAATTTACCCCTAATATAGTCTAGCCTAGTCACAAATACTCAACAATTTACTATCCAAAGCATGTACCCGACAATTTAGTTTATCCCGTATTCCTGTCACATCCCAAGAATCATGTCTCTCTCTTTTTGCTGTTTTTTTTAGTTGTTACTTGACTACATACCCCCATTTATACTTGACGCTTGCGTCATCTCTTTTAGATTTAGTATGTTTATACTCGATAATGCTTTTCGCTATGGTTAACTTTAGCATTTTTTGCACTTAACCATTAATTTTCAGGAACCGCTCCCTTAGGACTCGACCTTAACCCATTCGGTTAGGTTATATTACTATTGTACGATCGTAGACACTTGAATTGGAAGTGGTGTCTTGATTACACAAACATTAATCACTAGTCTCTTCCCTATGCCCACATGCTTAGGAGGCTCGGGTTTGGCTGAAGATTGTGATGCACTGTTTGATCTCAGGACTGCATTACACGGTTATCACTTGGCACAGGGTCTGTTTGGTCTATGCCTTGATGACAGCCACGGAGGTGAGCATTGGGGCTGTCCTGAAATCGGCGATGCGGAAGGCCCGGGTTCATAAGGGGTGCATGTATGTTTTTTGTGGTCTTATTACCAGTCTGTGTCGTGCTGTAGGTGTTTCGGAAGAGAACGTGGACTACAGGGCACCATTATTCCCAACACCTATGGACATCACGAGGACCAAAGGGCCTGACACTGAGTTTGGGCCAACTCTCACCACTGCAAAGCGCCATAGGCGGGATGAGCTTACCATGGCCAGGATGTATCGCCTTGAGATGTTGCGCCACCAAAATGGTTTCCTGGCTTTCACTGACATGCAATTGGGTGATGTTGAGAGGCGTTATCCGCTGAATGCCCACACCAAGGCCCTGCTTGGCATTGGTCCTGAGTTTTGTGAGCCGATCGATGATGACATCCCGACCGATGAGGAGCACTGCATACTACCTCAGATGTAGAGTCCGATTCCGAGGAGAAGGTGGACCCCGCTCAGGCCGGTGATGAGGCGGAAGGGGGTGATGCTATGGAGGATTGATCAGGGAGTGTTTTCACCTTACCTCTTGTATTGTTCTGATTTCTGTAAAGCACTGGGGACAGTCCTAATGTTTAAGAGTGGGGTGAGGGTGAAAGTTATCTCTGGTCTGTATATATTATTGAACATTGTTAGAGTCTGCATTAGAACTTATGCCATGAGCGGTGAGTTTTTGTAGTATCCAGATAATGCATTTGAGTCTAGAACTTGCCCGGCATGTTATTAATGCGAAATAAAAGTGGTGTTGTGTTTAGAAGATGATAATAGGCTTTCTTTGATTTGTCCTGAATATTAGCCTTTTCAGAAATAATATCCCTATTACAGCCCCATTGAGCCTTTTAGCCTTGATTTTGTTCTAACCCACAGAATTGAGCTGAATCCCATTTCTTGATACCGTTAGTTTTGATCCCAATTCCCTAATGCACTATGATAAGATGTATAAGTGCAAATGGCGGGAAAAGTAAATAGGGTGGAAATGTTTAGTGTCGTTGGGAAGAGAGAAAAGAGGAAGTAAAATAATGCCCCATAAATTTTGTAAATCTGAGATTGGCCCTGGTCCTTAGGACATTGTGCACTTCGACTATGGTTAAAAGCCTAAGTTGAAGGTGGCTAACTTGGATAATACTTTAATAATGGCCCTGGTCCTTACAAGGACAATGTGCACCTTAACTCGAGAGAAATCTCTAAGTCAAGGGTGTCTATTGTTGAGTGTAAAAAAAAACTCTATAGAAATAAAGGGGTAAGCGAGAAATAAAGGCGAAGTTGGTAGAACTAGTGGAAAACTATGTAGAAAGAGGTGGTTGAAGAAAAGAAGAAGTTGTGAATGAAATAAGGAAACCGAATCTGGTGCATTAGGGAGGATAAGTCACTAATTTTATCTAAATGAATCCTACCTTACCTCAAGCCTACATTACAACCGGAACAAATCCTATTTGATTTTGAGCATAACATACTTTATTAGTGGAGATGTACATACTGGCAAGCTTATGGTTCTGAATGTATGATGTCTTTGTCGAATGAGACTGTACTATGTTTGCAAAGTCCTTAAATTATATTCAATTTGCTGAATTGAGTGTGCGGACTATTTTTTGGAGTTAGGGGCACTTGTTGTATGAAAGATAGGTGATATGTAATGGTGCACATGTTGTTAAATGCATTGGTTGCTAAAAGTTTTCAAGTCAATTAAAGGAGTCATGCTTATTTTGAATGAAATTATGCATGTGTAAACTGATTACAGATCCTTGGAAGAAAGTGGCGGATACACAAATAGCATAGTAGGGATTCTAGGTCTAGGAGTAGTGAGTAAGTGTTCGAGCACGAACAAAACTCTAAGTGTGGGGTAGTAATCTTAGGCGTATTTATATGCCTAGAAACCTAATAATGCCCGCATTTAAGCCAAGTTTGGAATCAATTTATTTTAACTTATAGTCGTGTTGAGTCTTTGTATTGTATATATGCTAACCAACATGATTAGTTGTGTAGGTAAGCTTAAATGGAGAAACAAGCATTGAAATGCGCATTGGGAATCACAAGAGAACCTAAGTGATAAGAAGTAAGAAATAAGGATGAAGAAATGAGTTACAAGTTAAATTTGTGTCCTCTCTGCGTCGCGGAGAGGAATTTCATTCTTGAGGGCAAATTAGAAATTAGGACAGAGCACTCTGTGTCCTCTCCACGTCGCAGAGAGGGGATTTTATTTTGGTGTGAGATTTAGAATTCGAAGCAGAGTGGTTTGTGTAGCAGCCGCGTCGCGAAGAGGAGAAACCTAAGTTTAAGAACCACCTCCGTGACGTGCCACAGTTGCAAGTTTTGGCCGTTTCGACTTAATTATAAATAAGCTCAGATTTTATTTTATTAAGTATTCTTTTTCTGGGTTTTGAATAACGACGACTTGGAGAGCTATTTCATCATTTTTTAGGGTTCTTTCCTAAACTCTTTTACTTTCGATCTCTTTATGATAATTAAACATCGCTTGATCGAAACTATTGTTATGAGTAGTTAAATACCCTAGTTCTAGGGTTGTGGCTACAGGATGATTGTAATTTATTGAGTTTTCATTGGGTTAATATTGATTATCATATGAATCTTTCTTATGTTCTTGTTTTTTGTATTTCGTGCCTGATCATCATTGAAATAAACACATTGTCCGAATTGAACTTGGGAGAGGAATAAGAGGATAGAACGTGGAGCATAAGGAGCATGATTTTCTCTTAATAATTAGGGTTAATTTGTATCTACGATAGGGATATACCTACAAACCATGCTTGGTCACTATACATGAAGAAATCGTAATGCTCGGTACTTGGTCCAACCTATCCTCGCTCAACGATGTAGTTAGGTTGTTATTTATCTTAGGTGATTAGAGGTCGATAGACCATAATCATATATTTAACCATGTGATCATTCATTCGATAGTTGATAAGCATCCATTGAAATAATATAAATTGCCTGAATCCTGATAAGAGCTGTAGCCCTGGACTTTACCCAATCATTGTTTGATACCCTTGAAATTGAATCGCACTTATTTAATTTTGTTTAACTTTTAGATTATAAAATAAATCACTCTTGAAATATTGATAACATTTGTGTTTAGCTGAACATATTGGAACAATCAAGTTATTCTTATCGTAAGTCTCTGTGGGTACAATACCCGACTCTTTATAAGAGCCACTTTAATACTTGAACGACCACATAAATTTACGTGTGCGATTTGGGCGCAACACGTGGAAACTGATCCAAGTGAGGGTGTCGGAACGCAACACCCTATCCATTCAACAAGCCACAATCACAATCACAAGTATATTCTCATAATCATAAAATCAAGTCATGATTCATGGCATTCATCATTCGTCTATCTCCATATAAATAGTGTGGCCAATAATGCAACATTGCATACATACATGTATTATCATGAAGCAAGAACAACATACATCACCCAATCATAGAATCACAGCCATCACTTTGAAGTATACCTCGACACATATCAATATTTACATAAATTGACCATACTTAGCCCTAGTTCATCATCTAAGGCTCTCCCTATGATATAATCATCTTTTTTTAGGTTCACAACGATCTACGCATGAATCCTACCATTCATTACCATTACCCTACGCAGTAGGCACAGATTTATAACTACGCAATTGATAAAACCTAGCCTATCTGGGTGCCAAGCAATTGCACACAGGAATTATAGATAATTTTCTAGTTTTCCGAACGACGTGATGATGAAATTGGCCAAGAATCCGCAGGATATCGCCATCCTCACGCTAGAATCTCTTCCTTCTTCCTTCCCCAAGCTTGGAGCAACTTTTTGGAGGGTTTCTGGGTGATTTATGTCTAATCTAGGTAATTTAGGAAGAATGAGAAAATAAGATTTCGCATTATTTACATCCTGTCTCACCTATCCCGCTCTGGGGCCAGCTTACCCCATTGTGGCACCGCCGCCATAGCAGCATCTGGCCCACCCTAGTGGGACAGTAGCCAAGTATTTTTCTCGAAGTTTCACCTTTCCTAAATAATGACGGTTCGGGTCATTACGATAGATACCAATTTACCCCTCGTTCGTCCCCGAATTACTAGTTCACGGACATTACACGCTCCTATTCGGAATACTTCTAACTACCAAATTGGTCCATTACGGAAACCATGATGGATGGTGACTCTTTCAATCGAGACACAAAATGCTATACTCAAAGGGGTCGGTTATGTATTTAAGGCAACACACGAAGAAATGAATGTGTTTAATTTACACAGCCTGACCCGCTAGGGCGGCAACCCTTCCGCTGAGGCGGGGCTGCTGTGGCAGGGGATCTCCCACTGGGGTGGGAGACGGTGGGAGATCGAGAAACAGTACATAGGGGAGAAAAGTTCATTTTCCCCCATTTGTTCTAAACTCTCCCAAAATTACCAAAACACTCCCGATCACTCCGCTCCGAACGTCAAAATCAAGGTAACGTTCATGATCCTTATTCTCTTTAATTCATTATTTAATTAGCTACGAATGAATGACGATAATTGATTGGTTAGAATAGCCTTGGGGTAGTTTTTCAAAATTGTGAAAATAGGTTGCTTGATCTGCTATAAAAGCGTAGCATGGGTATTTCCCTTACGTTTTTTATGTCTCCACAACGTCCTGGGCGTAAGGATTTCATAAATATACAGTTAAATCGGTGCCAAAATGGTTGGGAGAAGTTGAAAAACCGCTTCATTTAAAAATCGAATTTGAGGGGTATTTAGGGGTTATTTTTGCCGAAATAATAGCATATTTAGGTTCTAGGGTACTTAATATACTCTAATCTGCTGAAATTCTGTAAAAATGAGGATTTTGGGATGAAGAGGCGCCATGATCGCACCTGCTGTTCATCCCAGATGAAGGTCGCTCTGGCGACTTTCATCCCGCTGTAGCGGCCTCCATCCCGCTGTAGCGGCCTCCATCATCCCGCTCTAGCGGGATTTTGGCCGTTGTGGTGGGAGATGCCAGACCAGTGGGCCTGCATCCCTTAACTTAGAATTTTCTCCCTTCTCATTTTAACCAGATTCAGCTTAATCCCCCAATGTTCTAACATATAATTAAACTTTCTGCAGGCTCTCTAAATGGCAGGTCTAAATGAGAAAAACTTATCTTTCGTACGATTTCCCGACGCTGCTAGTCGAGAAAGATTCCATGACTTCCGGAACAACAGGTTTTGTTGTGAGAGAGGCTTTGTCTTACTCCGGCTGGAGGAGAAGGATCCAGCCTTCCATTCTCTCTTGATGGAGTTCCGGTGAACTCCATTGACCGAGGCTCCCCTTGCTGCACATGTTGACTGGGTGCGGGAGTTCTATGCTATCCTGCCTACCGTCCGCTGGAACGACCCTCACCCCATCATTCGCATTCGGGAAGTTGACATCCCCCTAAATGCCACTTCTATAAATGAGGTACTAGAGTATCCCGAGGCCTCGAATACTGAGTATGAGGCTACGCTAAAGGGGATGGATCTGGGCTGGCTGAGGGACACACTGGTAGAGCCTGCGCACCGAGATAGGGTCGATTGGCGTACTGCTCAAGGGATTACTAGTGCAGTCTGGTCACCAGATGCTAAGAGGTGGCTTCACTTGGTCACTAGGAGGATTCACCCATCGGGCAATTGCACAGATGTGCCGTTCCCTCGGGACTTGGTGGTGGCGTGCGCGGTGTAGGGCATCGAGCTAAATGTGGGGACGTAGATCATCTCAAAGTGGAAGATGTTCTATCGGGGCAACAAGAACGACTTCTTCCTTCCCGAACTTATCACTGCGCTGTGCAAGCAGGCGGGGGTGCCCCTTATAGATACTAATGAGGTACTCCATATGGATCCCCCTACCTCTTTTGGTTTGACAAGGCTCTACTTCTAGGAGTAAGAGGAGGAGGACATGTCGGGCCTGTAGTAGTCAGGCGGCTTCGGAGACAAACGACGAGGGAGGCGACGACACTCACCCCACTCGGTCCCAGCCCCCACTCTCAGGTGCTCAGGTAGAGGAGGACCTGGTAACCGTCTGGAGAAGGTTGTGGCGCTCCTTTGCTGACACCACTCCGGGTCCACACAACACTGCCTTAGAGGCTGTGATGCTCCATCGCGAGCTGCGCCAGGAAAGGAGGAAGGGTCTGGAGAAGGATCGTCTGATGGTCCGAATATGGAAGGCTGTGAGGATCATGTTCACCTGCGTCACTCCCAGATAGGAGGTTCCTTGAGTCGAAAAGGGAGATTTCCAGCATTTCACTTTCATGGATGAGGCCGTGATTAGCCTTGTACCCCCGGAGGATCTAGACTCTGATCTGGACACCTCCCAGTCCCAGAGTCCTTGATTATTTCTTGCCCCTTTTTGGGCTTGTAATTTAGGACAAACTTTACCTTTATCTTTTCTTCCTTCCTTATGTTTTTGTAGCACATGGATGCTGATTTTTATGTTGTTTCCGCTGTAAATAGTTAATTACTTAAGTTTCGTACACTATTCTCGATTGTTGAACGCTGATTGGATTGCACGGATTAGTTCGGGTACGATTAGGGTCCATAATTGTGATTAGGGAAAATAGGGGAGACATGGCTGAGGTTTTGTCTCGCTCTGGCGGGAGAAATCCCGCACTGGCGGCCTTGTCTTGGCGGGAAAATCCCGCCCCTGTAGCCCTGACAGAAATAGAACCCATGTCAACAGTTTTTCTGGGGTTCTTCTCTTTTCTGAACCTCCCTTAGATTTCCCGTCTATAACTAGGCATTTCGAATAATCAATCCCCTTAGCTAGGATAATCATTGCCTACCCCGAGTCAACCCAACGATACATGCTCTAAAATCCCTTTACATTACTTTAACACTACAACATCCTCGTTCCCAGGATACACCCAGATATTCACATGATTATTAGTTGGTCGCGACACACGTCCAGATTCCGTTTACGAATCACCTTATAAATTATCTAGACCCTCGCACCAACTTAGTTCTGACTTTCTTCTCACAATGAGTTTTCACAATACTCAAGCAATTACAATTTGCATAATTTAAACGATCCAACCAGCATATTACACATAACAAAGTTCAGACACGAATTTACCATGCATCTAATCATATCATCCCATTCTGGCAAAACAACATTCACATTCACAGATAATTCAGAACAAGAAGCACGCATTCACAGTTTCAAATTATATTCATAGACAAGTCCAAATCTCTAATTAGCTACTCCGCTCCATGGATAACCATTACTACTTGGGCTCAACTACACTTTAACTTAACTCATTTCAATATAAAGCAATAATATAAATGCAGTATAAAGTAAAGCTTTCAAAACATGGATAACAACTCTGTGTATTGAAAAATACAATAGTAACTCAATTTGTATGCAATGATATAATATAAACTCTTTTTGTATATAAAAATATAATTAACTCTGTGTATATAAGAATACAAACTATCTTTGTGGGAGTTTCTCCAACCGACAACCATCACTTATGAGCAATGTGATGATACAACATTTTTCCTCACACTGCCAGGGCCGTCCTATACCTTGCCGGGGGTATAGAACCTAACTACTAAGTGGATCCACTAGTCTATGCTAAAAAGCACTAAGTATTCATCTAAAAAGTATGATCCTTTTCTACCCATGATGGCTACATGGTTTATGGGGGCTGTGAGTTATCTGAACTCTCCCCCATATCGATGCTCAATACTAAACCCAAAATATAACTAGCTCATATGTTCAAAAACATAACTCTTTCTGTGGTTTGAGATAATTACTCAAAACTAGCCCAAAGGCTCTCTTGGAAATCATTGCTTCCTCTCTTGCTTAAATGTGAAAGCATTTACTACTGAAATACTAGCTCAAAAGCTCTTTTGGAAATCGGTGTTTCCTCTCTTGCTTAAATGTGAAAATATTTAATCTTTGGGAATACATAGTTCCCATATACTCTTTTGAAAAAAATGAACTTCATTTATTACTCTTTACTTAACTCAAAACTCAAGTCTTAAAACAAGTTTAAAGCATTTGCGAAGTACTTCTTGAAAAGACTCTAAA
Source organism: Solanum tuberosum (assembly GCF_000226075.1). Lineage (NCBI taxonomy): Eukaryota > Viridiplantae > Streptophyta > Magnoliopsida > Solanales > Solanaceae > Solanum > Solanum tuberosum. The sequence continues at coordinate 160,043 of NW_006239258.1, read as the reverse complement.
AACTCTTTAGGCTTGGTACGTTCCTTCAATTTGAATCTATGGATTCAAGGCTATGATTCATGTTTATGGATGATATCATGATGTTTAGACTTACCTTAGAGTGTAGAAATAAACTAGAAAACATAGGTACGATTCAAGAGAACTCAAACAGAAAGAAGTGGGAAAGGGTAGAGGACCTGGCGACCCTAGCATACTGAGTGGCGCTGGGCGCCAGAGTCTGAACTACAGAAACTGGGTTGGGGAGCTCTGAATGGAGCAGTGCCCTAGAGCCCAAACTTCAGACCCTGATGTGGGGCGCTCTGAGTAGCGCGGCGCCCCACCCCTTTTCCCCAGATTTTTGATGAATTTTGTTGTTCATTTTTTTACCCTAATTCATTTATATTCAATTGGTTTCTTTCTCAAACACTTAGATTCGAATACACAACCAAAGTATACAAGAATCTACTAAAAAACAACCCCAAATCTCATGATACTAACTCAATAACTCCTCAACAACTCAACAATCAAGAACCCAATAGAAACTTCAACAAAATCCATCAAGAACTCAATTACTCTACTTTCAAGAACATAAATACGTTGAATTAAATCATGATTGGCATGTGGGTTAACGCACCCAACGCTATGTGATCTCACATACCTCGTAGGGATTAACCCTTGGCGAAATCCGCAAGCAAAACCTCAAGAACGATGAACTTTGGCTTTTCTCCTCTTTTCTCTTCTCTCAAAGCCCTAGCGTAATTTTGTAAAGTGTAAACTGAATCTAATCAGTTAGACCCTAATTAATTCACTAAAAATGAATTAAACCAATTGGGTAGGGAAAAGACCAAAATACCCCTGTAAAATCCAATTAACTTTCCTTATTTAGACAGCCCAACTTCGAACGGGCATATCTCCCTCATACTAGCTCTAAAATTAGCAAACTTGGTGGTGTTGGAAATATAATTCAAAGACCTTTCATTTGATATATTATAGCACACCTAAGTCATCCTGTACTGAGAGTTATGATCGTTTAAAGTTGACCCAAAACTTATACTTAGCAAAACTTGCCAAACTTTCCAAATTTGATCTTTCCAAAAAAATGGTTCTTTCTAATTCTAGTTCTTTCAAATAGCGGGGTGTTACATGATTGATTTGGTCATCCCAAAGATGTGCATACTGAGTAATAGACATATATTGAAGAACTAGAAGATTCTTCAAGAATTCTTTTTGTTGTTTGTTATCATGACAAGTTGATTGGATCAACTAATGTTGGGACTAAATGTCCCTAAATTCTGAAAAGTATAAAAGGTGAATATGGGCCCGTTAACCTATCATGTAATAAGATAAAGAGATGAATTTATAAGATAATCACATGTGCGTTTGTTGTCAACCTGTAGTTTGACATTTGCAAAATTGAGTGTGCAAGATAATTGAGTTAAGAGCACAACTTTCAGAATTTGAAATCAAGATAATTCATCTTGATAATATTGGTAAATTTTCAAGCTGTTGTGACATTAAATGTCTCAGATAGTGAAATCATTGCTGAAGAAAATAAAGCTTCATGTGTTGATCTGAAATACGATATTGCATACAAAAGTAATTGTACGCATCAGACTAATAAATTATGATCAATTTTTCTCTTAATTGGTTTATGGTCAGAGACCAAATTTTTTTCATCTGATAATTTTGATGTGCAGTATATGATTAATGAATATACTATGATGCACAAAGATGGATTCTCCAAAATAGATTGAGATATATGTTAGTTTGTCTAACATGAGGGGGAGCTATGAAGCAACACAAGATTTGTAAATGCTCCTATTGAATGTTTCTAAAGGATAGAGTCTACGAGATGCATGAAGCATGATAAACTAATCGAATCTAAGAAAAAATAATCCTTGAAAAAGGGGAGAGGATCAAAGAATCAAAATGATCATAATAAGGAGGCAATGTGCTCTTGAAGAGCTTATGACATAACACTTCATGAAACCTCATGAGAGGGGTATGTACCTGAAAATAATGAAGTGATGAGATCTCACTAAGTTATGTTGTATTGTGAATCGATAAAAATGATGATATAAATTCTACGACTATTAAAACATGTTGGTGTAGAAATAATTATCAAGTGAAAAGTGGAATGATTTATCTTGGTAAGCGTAAAGATTATTTGACTTGTAATCTAGGCACTTGAAGATATCATACATTTAAATATTGAATGTTTTCACTTGACAAAATTGATATGAAAATATCCGATGGGTTCAAAATCTAAAGCATATACAAATTTTTGGAAAACTTGTTTATAATCCTCATATATAAATTAAAGCAATCAAGAATCTTTTATGTTGTTATGCAAGTTGATGACTTGAATTGAAACTCTTGAAGAGTTTTCAAAAGGTAATATATTATTTGCTTAAAGAAGTTAAAATGAGGAACTTGCAGAATTATTTGGCCCTAAAAGGAGAATTCATAAAAGGAGATAGAAGGAAGCATATTTCGTCAAAGTTTTTCTACACTCATGAGCTCCCAAGAATGGTGATATCAACATGCAACAGGTTTGTTCAAGTAATACTATAGTTGATTTATTCACCAAGTCTCTACCAACTACAACTTTCAAGAAGATGGCGCACAAGCTTGGAAAATGAAGATTCAAGTCTCTGGATTGATGTTCTCATCAGGGGGAGTTAATACGTGATGTACTCTTTTTTCCTCACAAAGTTTCGTCTCATTTGATTTTCCTTGTAAGGTTTTTAATGAGGCATCCATAATGCGTATTATTAGATATGTGTACTCTTTTTCCTTCACTAGATTTTTTTCCCACTGAGTTTTATCTAGTAAGGTTTTAACGAGGCACATAATCTACCGACATTCAAGGGGGAGTGTTATAAATATATTTGTGTTATAGTGAATGTCTATTATGTGGAGTCCTTTTAGGGTATGGTTAGGAATCCTACTTGGGGACCAAGTTAGGTGTCCCCAATAAATAAAGGGGTTTTTCTTCATTGTAAATCACATATGTGAATCTTGAATACCCTTTCAAGAGAAATTATAAGTCTTCTCTCTTCTCCCTACTTTGTTCTTCTTCTAAATTTATTTAATTTCATAACAACATGCCTTTTTTATAGGTACAACATGCATACTATGGATATATGTAAAATGTTTGATGTTGTGGGATTCTTACTTTCTTAGTCTATCCTCTTCTTAATTTTGAATATACAAACAAGGTTATCCTTTGCTCTCAATTATAATTATGAGGATCTAATTTACTTTGCCTTGAAACAACAAATTGATTGACATCAAAATGGTGGGTATTGTCTTTAATATGTTACATAGAACAAAACTTCAAGTTAAATTAATGTGTTTTTGATATATGTTTTGTCATATAAAGCATTGTTTGGGCTCTTTAACCTAATTTTTTAGAGACTTAATTGAATTAAATAAAAGGAGCCTCATGCTCCATTATTGACCAAAAAAATAAAATATAAAAAATAATTCAGCATATGTAACATAGTTGGATAATGTTAAAGTTACAGCTATCAAAAATGCAGTTTGAAACTAATGATCAATTTAAATCTCTCTCTCTCTCTCTCTCTCTTCATATATATATATATATATATATGTCCCACGTTTGTAATTTATTAAAATAAATAATCTACAATTCATTTTAAAAAATGCGTACAATGTATGAATTATTAAAATTAATCTAAAATCTAAAAAAAAAAAATTGTTAACACTGAAAAATTTATTTAAAAACGGTTACAAAAATAATACAAAACAAAATAAAAATAATGTAACTCCATATTAGGTTTCCCTTTTTTATTTTATTTTTAAAAATGATAGTTATCCAAATCAATATCCAGAATGTAGTTTTTTGAAATTTTAGTAATTAATTTAAATTTTAAATTTTAAAAGATAAATAATTAATTTTATCCCTAGAAAACAGCTAACCATATAAGGCACATAATTCAATTACCAAAAATCATTCTTTAACTCCGTCACTTACATCTTCTTAAAACCCTACTAATTTAGAATTATTGACCATCACAATTTAAATAAACACTTTTAAAACCTCCCATTACCTTTCCATTTCTAAACAAATTGTTGAGAGGATAATCAAATTTCAGTATAATTTTATGAGAAATATAAATTAAACTTTTGAATTTAGGATAAATAATATTTATCTTTATATAGGAAGTGTTAAATTCTATCCTGAACAATATCACAACTATAAGTTATTTAGTAAATTTAAGACTATTCACAATATTATATAACAACATTAATTTAAGTTGAATTGTAATTTTAAAATATGTGATACAATTTTTAAGTTGAAATTTGAAATTTAAAATATTTGAATTTCACTATAACAGTAGTTACACATAATGTGTTTAACCGGATAGAGTTCAAATCAACATAACACCCTTTTAATCCACATTCATATCTTTTCTAATACGGTTCAAATCAAAATTTATAATATCTAATAAACACTTTGAGTGAACCTAAAATAGCATATGTATTAATTAAGATTATTTTACATTTAAATCATTTTTTTAAATTATAATGTACATAAATTTAAAATAGTAAATTGTTAAATGTATCAATATGTCATTTAATATGTTGATTTTGAATAAATTTTTTAGTTAAATATGTCAATATATTGAATCTTTTTATTTTGAATAAAACATTAGTTAAATGTATCAATATATAATTTAATCTTATGATATTAAACATTTCATGTGGAATGTTAGAACTAATAAATTGTAGACAAAAAAAAGAAGATTTTTTTAATTCCAACTATATAAAAATAATAATGGATAAACGCGTAAAAATATTTAAACTATTTGATGTTTGGTCAAGGTAAAATAATCTTAGAACTATTAGTATCCTTAGAAAAATTAGTACATAATATATTATAAAACTAAATGTATAGCTGATATTAGCTAAATAGAAATAACATTTAAATATTAAATATTTTTAAACATTGTTCTAATAGCCTAATTTGCCTATTTTCTCACGCACATAGCCAAATAGCCTATCCTCCAATTTCTCTCCCTTTTATCTAATCCTTACTTAACAATTAATTTATAGATGTTTTAAACCTGTTATGCTTAATTAATTAAAAAAATATTCTAACTGCATTTATTTTTAGAGATAAGTTGATTTGCAACTATTTATTAATTTTAACTACACTCTTTTTTATATATAAGTGATTCTTGTTAATCTCAACATTAAAAGTTTTTCTTTAAAAAATGTATATAGAAATAATTTGAAATTAATAAAATATATTGAACTGAACATAATATTGTGGACAAAATTCTAATAATTTAAAAAAATAATTGATTTTATGCATCTTTATATCATTTTTAAAATACTGTTCAAAAAAATGAAAATAATATATATATACACACACACAATAATAATTTATATTTGTCATTTTTAAATTAAAAATTATTCATTTTAAAATATCCGTACAACGCGCGGATACGTATACTAATTTTCAATAAATATAAATTAATTAATTTAAATCATATTAATATTTTGATCTTCCAAAAAAAAAAACTCACATGTTCCTGCACCTGAAAATTTTTCAGAGCCTAAATTTGTGGAACTATCAAGTATTATCCTTTTAAATATCTTCGTTTAAAAATTATCTATATCTATCTATATATATATATATAT
>NW_006239258.1:146645-154348 GCF_000226075.1 Solanum tuberosum | reverse complement strand
TGTGATGATATTTGATTATTAAAATCTGTGAGATAAGTAATCTTTTTAATTTTGAGTTAGGGAAAGGGAAGTAGTGATTCCTAATAAATAGGTAACTGATTAAAATAGGATCATTATTATTTTTTAAATGAAAACGTACAAAAAATCATATGTAATATTTATAGAGTTATTAAATTTTGGGATTTACAAGTTAATTAGTTTTTAAAGATAGAGATCTAAAAATTTAAATTTTAATACAAACAATTTTAATAATAATAATAATAATAATCTATCTATATATAATAGGATAAGTGAAAACGCTTACGTGTCAGCACCACAAAAAAGTAGAATTTATTAATTATTAAAATTATTTTTAAAAATTAAAATAAAAAATAAAAATTGCAAACACTAAAATAGAGAAAAGAAAAAAGAACTGAAAAAAACTAAATATATAATTTTTACTACTGCTTTAACTTTTTACCATTTTTAAGAATTCAATTTTCAATATTATTTAACTACGTTGTACTCATCCTAAAAAAATCCTCCTAAATCATAGGATACATTTAACGAATAACTATAACTGAATTTTACTATAAAAAAAATGCTCCTAAATTATATTTATTGAAAGGATCAAATATAGTATAATATAATAAAATCATATCAAAAGTAAACTATTTGCATCCCTACTTTATTCAAGTAAGGAGAAACGTCGCGGTGACTCAAAAATTGATCAATTAACTCAATTTTAAAAGAACTTCAAGAATAAACGAATTTTAAAGGAGTCACCACTTAATTTTAGGAAACCATTTAAGTGATCTAGGAAACCATTAGATTCTAGGTAAGGGGTTCACGTTATTACGAAGGGAAGATGTTAGGTTGTAACATCTCGCAAATTAAAAGAACTAGAAAGAGCCAGAATTAGAAAGAGTGATTTTTGGAAATAATAAAAATCTGAAAAATTGGTTAAGTTAAGTTTGAGTTTTTGGTCAACTTCAAACGACCATAACTCCTAGCTCAGGATGAGTTAGATGTCTTTCCAGTTATCGTAGGAAATATCTTGGAATAATCTTTCCAACACCGCCGAGTTTGTGCGATTCCGAGTTCGTATGAGTGAGTTATGTTCATTGGAAGTTGGGTTGTTCAAATAAGGAAAGTCCAATCCGGATTTTTGAAGGGGCATTATGGTCTTTTCACCACCCAATTAAGTTAATTCGTTTTTAGCAATTAAATTGGGGTCTAAACTGAATTGGTTCAGTTTAGACAATTGGAAATTTACGCTACGGTTTTTGGAGAAAGAACGCAAGAGGAGAAAAGAGGAGAAAGAGCAAAGTTCGTCGTTCTTGAAGGTTTAGCTTGTGGATTTTGACAAGGGTTGATCCCTAAAGAGGTATGTGAGTCTTTCATAGTGTTGGGTTCGTTCACTCACGCGCCAATCATGTTTATTCAGCGAAGTTTGTTCTAGAAAAGTTGATGAATCTTGAATGGTGTTCTTGAAATTGACTTTCGTTCTTGAGTTTGGTTGAGATTGAGGAGTTCCTTGAGGTTAAAATGTTGTTTCCTTGAATTGTTTGAGTTCGATTCTTGTGTATACATACTGGGTATCTGACTCTAAAGGGAATTTGAGGGGGGAAAATGAGTTTAGGCGAATTGGGGTTAGAAAACGAAGAAGGAACAAGTCGGGCAGAAACTGGGTACCAGGTTTCTCAGAAGTGTAATTTTCCCTTCACGTCGTGGAGAGGTCACAGACCTCTCTGCCTCAAAAATTATTTTCGCAACCAAAATTTAAATACACCTCCGCGTCGCAGACTGGTTTCCAGGCAGTGATTTCTTGATCATTTCTCATGTTTAGCTATCTAAAATCATTCCTAAACATCATGAGATCTTTCCTATCACAAATCACAATTCTTGAATCCATAATTCAATTCAAGGAAAGTTAAGAGTCAAGTCAAGAGAAGTTAAGAGTCAAGTCAAGAGAAGTCAGCAGTCAAATCAAGAGAAGTTAAGAGTTAAGTCAAGATTCAAGTTAAGAGAAGTTCATAAAGTTTTCCAAAAGTCTTTTACAAATGTTTTAACTTTGTTTTAAGATTTGAGTTTTGAGTTGAGTAAAGAGTAAAGTTTGAAGTGCATTTCTTCAAAAAAGTATATTGGGACTACGTATACCCAAAGAGTAAATGTTTTCACATTTAGACAAGAAAGGAAACTACGATTTCCAAAAGAGCCTTTGAGCTAGTTTTCAGTAAAGAGTAAGAGTAAAGTTCATTCTTCAAAGATATTACGGGAACTAAGTATTCCCAAGAGTTCAAATATTTTTACATTTGAGCAAGAAAGGAAACTGAGATTTCCAAGAGAGCTTTTAAGCTAAGTTTTTGAGTAATTATCTCAAATCAAAGAAAGAGTTTTGTTTTTACAAATATATGAGCTAAGTACATTTTGGGAGTAGTGTTGAGCACCGATATGGGGATGAGTTTGAGTTCAGACAACTCACGTTTCCATAAACCATGTAGCCATCATGGGGTAGTAAAGGATCATACTTTTTAGATGACTCATTAAGATGCTTTTAGTATAGACTAGTGGATCCACTTAGTTAAGCGTTCTATATGACGGCAAAGTATAGGACAGTTCTGGCAACGTGGGCAAGACGTTGTATCACCACTTAGGCTAATAGTGGTGGTTGTCGGTTAGAGAAACTCAAACAGAAACTATATTACTTTGTTATATGAGTAAAGTTGAGTTTGTTATTGCATTTTCTTTAACGGACTAAGTTGTTTTCTACTGTTTTAAAGGCTTTCTATAAATTGCATGTGTTTTATTGCTTTATATTGAGTTAAGTTATTCAGGAGTTGAGTAAAGCCAAGGTAAGTGTTTCTTTCAGATTCTTTTCAAGCTTAAGTTATGTTTAGCATTCCAACTCGCTTACTCGTACATTCAATGTATTGATGCCAGTTGGCCTGCATCTTATTATGATGCAGACGCAGGTAACCAGGATCAGCATCCAGCGCCTCGTTGATCCAGTTGAGCACTCAGAGTCAGTTGGTGAGCCTCCTAGATTTCCGGAAGATCCTTTTTATTGCTTTCAGTATTTAATTCATTAGGATATCGTGGGTCTTGTCCCGACGTCCATCTCAGTTTTTTAGAGGCTTCATAGACAGAGTTAGTTGTAACATCTCTCAAATTGAAAGAACTAGAATGAGCTAGAATTAGAAAGAGTGATTTTTGGAAATAATAAAAAAGAATTCTAGAAAATTTTAAGTGTGTTAAAGTTGAGTTTTTGGTCAACTTTAAACACCCATAACTTCTAACTCAGGATGATTTAGGTGAGTTTCCAGATATCGTAGAAAATATCTTGGAATAATCTTTCCAATGCCACCAAGTTTGCTCGATTCTGAGTTCGTATAAGGCAGATATGCCCATTGGAAGTTGGGTTGTTCAAATAAGGAAATGTCTAATCCGAATTTTAGAGGGGCATTATTGACTTTTCCTTACTCAATTATTTTATTTATTTTTTTGGTAATTAATTGGGGTCTAAACTGATCTTAGTCAGTTTACGCTTTTGGAAAAAGAGTTAGGGTTTTCAGAAAAGAGAAAAGAAGAGGAGGAAAGGAAGCAAGAATTGTCAAGATCTTCACGAATCGCTTGTGGATTTCGTCAAGGGGTAATCCCTACGAGGTATGTGAGTTCACACAGCGTTGGGTTAGTTCATCCACGCGCCAAACATGTTTTATTCAGTGTAATTTCATCCTAAAAATATTGAGAATTTGATGTTCTTGAGTTATATTCTTGAATTGCTTCCGTTCTTGAATTTGGGATGAGATTGAGGAGTTCTTGAGAGTTTATGATTGATTATTAGAGTTGCTTTGAGTTAGATTCTTGTGTATATATTGTGGGTACTGAATCTAAAGAGAATTGGAGAAAAATAATTGAATTTAGGCGAATTGGGGCTGGAAAACGAAGAAGGAACAAGTCGAACAAATCTGGGTACCAGGTCCTCGTCGCGGACCTGTTCCTCAAATTTGAAAAATCCTCCATCGCTTCGCGGAGCGGTCATTGACCATCTGCCTCAAAAATTATTTTCGCAACCAAAATTTAATTACATATATGTGTCGCGGACCAACTTTCAAACAGTGATTTGTTGATATTTTCTCATGTTTAGCTATCTTAAATCATTCCTAAACATCATGAGATCTTTCCTATCACAAATCACAATCACTGAATCCATAATTCAATTCAAGAAAAGTTAAGAGTCAAGTCAAGAGAAGTTCATAGAGTCTTCAAAAATCTTTTACAAATGATTTAACTTTGTTTTAAGACTTGAGTTTTGAGTTTAGTAAAGAGTAAAGTTGAAAGTTCATTTCTTCAAAAGTATATGGGGACTATGTATTCCCAAAAGAGTTTAAAATGTTTTCACATTTAAACAAGTAAGGATACTTTGATTTCCAAAAGAGCTTTTGAGCTAGTTTTCAGTTAAAGAGTAAATGTTTTCACATTTGAGCAAGAAAGAAAACTTTGATTTCCAAAAGAGTCTTTGAGATAGTTTTCAGTAAACAGTAAATGCTTTCACAATTAAGCAAGAGAGGAAACTTTGATTTCCAAGATAGCCTTTGAGCTAAGTTTTGACCAATTATCTCAAATCACATAAATAAGTATGTTTTAAAACATAAGAGCTAGTATCATATTTTGGGAGTAGTATTGAGCACCCATATGAGGGAGAGTTCAGAAAACTCACAACCCCCATAAATCATGTAGCCACCTTGGGTAGAAAAGGGTCATACTTTTTAGATGACTCATTTAGTGCTTTTTAGCATAGACTAGTGGATCCACTTAGTAGTTCAGGTTCTATACCCTCGGCAAGGTATAGGACGGCCCTGGCAGCGTGAGGCAAAATGTTGTATCATTACAATAGCGCTTACGTGATGGTTGTTAGTTAGAGAAACTCCCACAGAGGTAATTGTATTCTTATATACACAGTTTATTGTATTTCTACATACATTACAGAGTTATATGTATCTTTGCATACACACAGAGTTGACATCATATTTTAAACAACTTTTATTTATATTGCACTTGTTTTAAACTGTTTTATATTGAAATGAGTTCAGTTATGTTGAGTTAAGTTGAGCCACGTAAGTTCTTCAGTTCCTTTCAAGCTTATGTCTTGTTTTAGAATTCCCCTCGCATACTCGTACATTCAATGTACTGATGCCATTTTGCCTGCATCTTATTATGATGCAGACACAGGTAACCAGGATTATCATTCAGCGCCTTGTTGATCCAGTTGAGCATTCAGAGTCAGTTGGTGAGCCTCCTTGCTTTCCGGAGGGCTCCTTTGTTATCATTTACTTTTTAGTATTTCATTTGTAAGGATGATCGGGGGTCTTGTCCCGACATCCATATCAGTTGTTTTAGAGGCTTCATAGACAGTCAGATGTTAGTCATTTTGTCTTTTCATTGTCATTATCTTATGTTAAGACTTGAGTTGCCATTTTTGGCCAAGTTGAAATGTTGACTTTTTAAACATTCTAAGTATTTTGTTTAACAATTGAGTAAGTGCATTTGATCATTGTAATAATGCTTAGAGTCTTCCACTGAGTAAGTATGTCAGGCCAAGGGTTCGCTTGGGGTCAGCAATGATTCTCAAGTGCCAGTCCCGCCCAGGGTATAGGCTCGGGGTGTGATAAACTTGGTATCAGAGTACAGAGTTCTAGGGAGTTTGTGAAGCCGTGTCTGTAGAGTCTTAGTTATCGGTGTGAAGCGCGCCACATCTATAATTAGAAGGCTGCAACATTTAGGATATTCCTTCACTTCTTTCATACTCACTTCGTGCGAAAGAGTGTATCTCTATAAAAGTATCTTTCTAACTCGTGCTTACGCGTAACCTATTGTGAGTTGGATTGTTTTGAGAGTGCTTTCATGGGGCGTTTCTTTCCCTATGAGCTAAGAGAAGGAAATAGATGGTTGCCGACATGAGGAGCAGGATAGGTTTATTCGTTGTTGGGTTGCCTCATCTGTCAAATAAGGAAAGTAAGACAACCATGCTAATATGTGACATGGGCATAGTAAGGCTGATGATCCATGTGCAACAAGTTGAGTAGGACAAGCTGAGGGATAGAGAAGAGTTTAAGAATAAGAGGGCTAAGACATTAGGGAATGAATCCGAGCAGCAAAAGAGTAATGCGAACCGATCTTCTTTCCAACATAAGCAGAAATGACCTTCTCCATCATCTGCTAGTGCACCTGCACCAAGGAACAAATGTGAGTACAATAGTCAGAATTCTCAGAACTTCAGAGGTAGACATGCGCATTTGCAAGGTAGTAAGGCACAAGGGGGTACTAAGACTCCTACATGTGCTAAGTGTGGTAGGAGCCACTCAGGTGTGTGTCGTGATGGCTACACTAGTTTCTTCAAGTGTGGCCAGAATGGTCATTTTATGAGAGAGAGTGTCCTAAGAGCAGACAAAGGAATGGTAATGGAGGTAATAAAGCCCAGTCTTGTTCAGTTGCCCCACCAGACAGAGCAGTATCTAGAGGAGCTACTTCAGAGGCAGATAGAGAAGGAAACTGTGTTTATGCTATCACCAATCGCCAAGAGCAAGAGGATTTGCCAGATGTTATCACTGGTATGATTCAAGTCTTTAACTCTAATGTTTATGCTTTGCTAGACTCAGTAGTGAGTTTATCTTTTGTAACTCCTTATGTTGCGATGAATTTTGATGTTATTCCTGAGCAACTTAGTGAACCATTCAGTGTTTCTACACCTGTTGCTAAGTCTATTCTAGCAGAGAGAGTCTATCGTGATTGTCCCATTTTCGTCAATCACAAGAGTACCATGGCTGATTTAATTGAGTTAGACATGGTAGATTTTGATGTCATTCTTGGTATGAACTGACTTCATGCTTGTTATGCCTCAGTTGATTGTAGAACTCGAGTTGTCAAGTTTTAGTTTCTAAATGAGCCAGTCTTAGAGTTGAAGAGCAGTTCAGCAGTGCCTTAGGGTCATTTTATTTCGTACCTTAAGGCGAGAAAGTTAGTTTCCAAGGGGTGTGTCTATCACTTAGTCCGAGTTAATGACTCTAGTGTTGAGATACCTCATATTTAGTCAGTTTCAGTAGTAAAAGAGTTTCCAGAAGTCTTTCCAGTTGATCCACCCGGAGTCCCTCCTGAGAGAGATAGACTTCGGTATAGATGTTCTTCCAGATACTCGTCCTATATCTATTCCGCCATATAGAATGGCACCAACAGAGTTGAAAGAGTTAAAAGAGCAGTTGAAACATCTTTAGAGAAAGGTTTCATTCGACCAAGTATCTCACCTTGGGGCGCTCCGATCCCATTTGTGAGAAAGAAAGATGGTTCCCTTAGGATGTGTATAGATTACCGTTAGTTGAACAAGGTTACCATCAAGAATAAATATCCTCTTCCGAGAATTGATGATCTTTTCGATCAGCTTCAAGGTGCTACTTATTTCTCTAAGATAGACCTCAGATCAGGCTACCATCAGTTAAGAGTGAGGGAATGTGATATTCCAAAGACAGCATTCAGGACCCGTTATTGCCATTATGAGTTTATGGTCATGTCCTTTGGTTTGACCAATGCACCTGCAGCATTCATGGACCTTATGAATAGAGTATTCAAACCTTATTTAGATATGTTTGTTATCGTTTTCATTGATGACATACTAATATATTCAAGGAATGAAGAAGATCATGCTAGTCATCTCAGAATAGTTTTCT
>NW_006239258.1:143721-146583 GCF_000226075.1 Solanum tuberosum | reverse complement strand
AGAACAGTTCTTCAGACTTTGAAAGACAAGGAGTTGTATGCCAAGTTCTCTAAGTGTGAGTTTTGGCTTGAGTTTGTGACATTCTTAGGCCACATTGTGTCTGGAGAGGAAATAAAAGTTGATACTCAGAAAATTGAGGCAATGCAGAATTGACCTAGACCCACATCTCCAACTGATATTAAGAGTTTCTTGGGTTTGGTTGGCTATTATAGAAGGTTCATAGAGGGGTTCTCATCTATTTCATCCCCTTTGATCAAGTTAAATCAGAAGACAATGAAGTTTTAATGGTCTGAAGCTTGTGAGAAAAGCTTTTAGAAATTGAAGAAGAGGTTGACTAGTGCCCAGTTTTAACCTTACCGAAAGGTACTCAAGGTTTTGTGGTGTATTGTGTTGCATCTAGAGTTGGTTTGGGTTGTGTATTAATGCAGAATAGCAAGGTTATAGCTTATGCCTCCAGACAGGTGAAAGTTCATGAGAAGAATTACCCAACCCGTGATCTAGAGTTTGTTGCCGCAGTAATTGCTTTGAAAATAGGGCGCCATTATCTTTATGGTGTTCATGTGGATGTGTTCACCGATCACAAGAGTCTTTAGTATGTGTTTAGTCATAAAGAGCTTAATCTCAAACAAGGAGGTGGTTAGAATTACTCAAGGATTATGACATGAGTATTCTTTATCACCCAGGTAAGGCTAATGTTGTTGTTGATGCTTTGAGCAGGTTATCTATGGGTAGTACCTCCCATTTTGAGGAAGATAAGAAAGATTTAGCAAAATAGGTGCATAGACTTGCACGACTAGGAGTTCGACTAATGGGATTCCACAAATGAGGAGTAGTGGTGATGAATGTGGCTGAATCATCATTAGCGTCAGAAGTAAAAGAGAAGCAAGACCAAGATCTTTTATTGCTTGAATTAAAGGCAAGTGTTCATAAGCACAAAGTGATGGCTTTTGAACAAGGGGGAGATAGTGTTTTGAGGTATCAAGGTGGATTGTGTGATTGATTTCAAGGGTAATTGGGATGATCACCTACCTCTCATTGAGTTGCTTACAACAATAGTTATCATTCTAGCATTCAAATGGCTCCTTACGAAGCTCTTTATGGGAGAAGACGCAGATCTCCTATTGGATGGTTTGAAGTTGGTGAAGCTGGGTTAATAGGACAAGACTTAGTTCGTCAAGCTATGAAGAAAATGAAAGTCATTCAAGAGAGATTGAAAACAACGCAGAGTCGTCAGAAATCTTACACTGATGTTAGGAGAAGGGAGTTAGAGTTTGAAGTAGATGATTGAGTTTACTTGAAAGTTTCACCTATGTAGGGTGTTATGAGATTTGGTAAGAAGGGGAAGCATAGTCCCCGGTATATTGGTCTTACAGAATATCCAAGAGGATTGGAAATATAGCTTATGAGTTGGAGCTACCACAAGAGTTAGTCACAGTTCATTTAGTATTTTTCACATCTCCATGTTGAAGAAGTGCATGGGCGATCCTTCATTGATCATATCAACTGAAGATATTGGGATCAAGGATAGCTTGTCTTATGAGGATATTACTGTTCAGATTCTAGATCGCCAAGTTCACAAGTTGAGAACAAAGGAAGTAGCATCAGTCAAAGTCCTTTGGAGGAACCATTTTGTTGAGGGAGCTACTTGGGAAGCTGAGGAAGATATGAAGAAGAGATATCCACATCTCTTCAAATCCGGAGAAGTTCCAAATTAAGGTACTAATCCTTTTCTTGGCTTTTATTTATAAGATTAGCATGTTGTAATTGGATTGCTTGTTGCGTGTTTGAGCTGAATGTTAATGTTACATATTTAGCCTACTAAGAGTAATCTCATTTGAGGACGAATGTTCCCAAGAGGGAGATATTGTAACATCTCGCGAATTGAAAGAAGTAGAATTAGAAAGAGTGATTTTTGGAAATAATAAAAAAGAATTCTGGAAAATTCTAAGTGTGTTAAAGTTGAGTTTTTGGTCAACTTCAAACAACCATAACTTCTAGCTCAGGATGAGTTAGGTGTGTTTCCAGATATCGTAGGAAAGATCTTGGAATAATATTTCCAACGCCGCCAAATTTGCGTAATTCCGAGTTCGTATGAAGGAGATATTTCCATTAGAAGTTGGATTGTTCAAATAAGGAAATGTCCTATCCGGATTTTAGAGAGGAATTATGATCTTTTCCTTACCCAATTACTTTATTTCATTTTTGGGTAATTAATTGGGGTCTAAACTGATCTTAGTCAGTTTTCGCTTTTGGAAAAAGAGTTAGGGTTTTGAGAAAAGAGGAAAGAGAAAAGAAGAGGAGAAAGGAGGAAAAGAAAGCAAGAATTGTCAAGATCTTTACGAATCGCTTGTGGATTTCGTCAAGGGGTGATCCCTACGAGGTATGTGAGTTCAAACAACATTAGGTTCGTTCACCCACGCACCAAACATGTTTTATTCAGTGTATTTTCGTCCTAAAATGATTGAGAATTTGAAGTTCTTGAGTTATATTCTTGAAATGCTTTCGTTCTTGAATTTGGGATGAGATTGAGGAGTTCTTGAGAGTTTAAGAATGATTATTAGAGTTGCTTTGAGTTAGATTCTTGTGTATAATCTGAATCTAAAGAGAATTGGAGAAAAATAATCGAATTTAGGCGAATTGGGGCTGGAAAACGAAGAAGGAAAAAGTCGGACAAATCTGGGTACCAAGTTCGCATCGCGGACATGTTCCTCAGATTTGGAAAATCCTCCCTCGCGTCGTGGAGCGGTCACGAACCGTTCTACCTAAAAAATTATTTTCGGGACCAAAATTTAAATACATCTCCGCATCGTGGACCAACTTTCAGACAGTGATTTGTTGATATTTTCTCATGTTTAGCTATCT
>NW_006239258.1:126013-143152 GCF_000226075.1 Solanum tuberosum | reverse complement strand
AACATGAGCTAGTATCATATTTTGGGAGTAGTATTGAGCACTCATATGGGGGAGAGTTCAAACAACTCACAACCTCCATAAACCATGTTGCCACCATTGGTAGAAAATGATCATACTTTTTAGATAATTTCTTTTGTGTTTTTTAGCATAGACTAGTGGATCCACTTAGTAGTTCAGGTTCTATACCATCGGCAAGGTATAGGTCAACCCTGGCAGCGTGAGGCAAAACGTTGTATCATCACAATAGCTCTTACGTGATAGTTGCAGGTTAGAGAAACTCCCACAGAAGTAATTGTATTCTTATATACACAGTTTATTGTATTTTTACATACATTTCAGAGTTATATTTATCTTTGCATACACACAGAGTTGACGTCATGTTTTAAATAACTTTTCTTTATATTGCACTTGTTTTAAACTGTTTTATATTGAAATGAGTTCAGTTATGTTAAGTTGAGTTGAGCCAGGTAAGTTCTTCAGTTCCTTTCAAGCTTATGTCTTGTTTTAGAATTCCCCTCGCATACTCGTATATTCAATGTACTGATGTCATTTGGCCTGCATCTTATTATGATGCAGACACAGGTAACCAGGATCACTATCTAGCGCCTCGTTGATCCAGTTGAGCATTCAGAGTCAGTTGGTGAGCCTCCTTGCTTTCCGGAGGACTCCTTTGTTATCATTTACTTTTTAGTGTTTCATTTGTGAGGATGATCGGGGGTCTTGTCCCGACATCCATCTCAGTTGTTTTAGAGGTTTCATAGACAGTCAGATGTTAGTCAATTTGTCTTTTCATTGTCATTATCTTATGTTAAGACTTGAGTTGCCATTTTTTCCAAGTTGAATGTTGACTTTTAAACATTCTAAGTTATTTTATTTAACAATTGAGTAAGTGCATTTGATAATTGTAATAATGCTTAGAGTCCTCCGCTGAGTAAGTAAGTCAGGCAAAGGGTTCGCTTGGAGCCAGCAATGATTCTCGAGTGTCAGTCCCACCCAGGATGTAGGCTCGGGGCTTGACATTAGTGATGTTAGTTCATGAGTCTTTACTTTTCCTTTTTAGTTAAGTTGAGACTTGAGTTGCCACTTTGGCAGTTAATGTTATTTATTACATTCTAAGTTATTTTTTGAGCAGTTCAGTTTACTTATTTTAAAAGTATTTATCTTGAGTAGAGTCTTCCGCTGAGTAAGTAAGTCAGGTTAAGGGTTCCTTTGGGACCAGCAATGGTTCTCGAGTGCCAGCCACGTCCAGGATGTAGGCTCGGAGCGTGACATAGGCATCCTTCGAAATCTACAATTGTGGGTCCCCACTGGATTTATTTTTTCCAATTAAGGAGGAGATAAAAGCAAATATACAAGTATAATAAACAAGTGATATACACAAGTAATAAAATGAAACAATAATATAAGAAACGGCTTAAAATTTGCCTAACATCGATATATACAAAATAATGAATAAGAAATATAATTCAAACTTTATTCGAATAACTTCAATGAGAAGCAACTACAGGTACCTGTAAAGACACTTAGTAAAAGTATTAGTACTAAATAAATATGAATAAAAATAAATGAATTAAATAATAACTTAAAAATAAAAATTCGCCTTATTATTATGGAGGCCTTGGAAATCAACGATAATTTCTTCATCGGCCAATTTTTACAAATAAAGAATATGAACTTAATTAAATTTCCGTCTTTTATAATAGGGAGGCCTCTAAAACCGACGAAAATATTTTTTTCATTGTCCAATTTTAACGAATAATGTTTGAAAAAATAAGCAACGAAAAAGTAAAAATAACAAAAGTCATTTTATAAAGAAATTGACTAAGGGTGTGTTTGGTATGAAGGAAAACATTTTTCAATTTTCTCATGTTTGGTTGGATTAAATGTTTTCCAAATCAACTCATTTTTCTCAAATTTAAGGAAAATGATTTTCCTTCAAAACTTAAGAAAAACATTTTGCAAAAAAACTTAAGGAAAACATTTTCCAAAACTCTCTTCCAACTTCAAGTTACAATTTTTTTTTGTTGAAATTTTTTTGTCCCTACCCTCAAACCCCCCCCCCTCCCCCCGCAAAAAAATAAATAAATTTAAAGCTTGTTTTTAAAAAATGTTTTTAACTTCAATATTTTTACCCCATCCTCACCCTTACACCCAGCCCCCTACCACCACCCTCCTCCAAAAAGAAATTAAAAATTATTTTTAAAAGATATTTCTGATTTCAATTTTTACTTAATGCCCCCCCTCCCCCCATGCCCTACCCTCGCGCCCCATCAACCCCCACTCCCTTCAAAAAAAAAATTAAGTTTGTTTTTAAAAAATATTGTCAACTTCAAAATTTTATTTTTTCACTCCGATCATCGACCCCCTTCCCCTCCCCTCCGGCCACCCACCAAAAAAAATTAAGTTTGTTTTTTAAAAGATATTTTCAACTTCAAAATTTTAATTTTTCACCCCTACCCTCGACCCACCCCCTACCACCCCCAGCCCCCCAAAAAAATTCAAGTTTGTTTTTACAAAATATTTTCAATTTCAAAAATTATTTTACTCTAATAAAAATAAAAGATATTTCTCAAAAACATTTTTCATTCATAAATCAAATACAAAATCTAGAAAAACATTTTCCTTCATACCAAACACACCCTAAGTCAACCACTAAGGAATGCATTGTATTATCAAAATGGAGCATATTCATCACAAAATGAAAGTAACTTGCTCGAAAAACTTTTAACATTGGCACAAGGAGTGCACAAGCAATAAAATTCAACATTAAGATAAAATAACAACTTAAAACAATATGTAGCCAAAATTTAACTCTAATGTCAAGTAATATTTATAGCTAAAATAATCGAGAGTCAGTGAAACAAACTGAAAATATCAATAATAAGCAAATCAACATGAAAATGGTGAAGCAACACCAAAAACAAGAACAATAAATGTAAATTATAACAAAGTAACCAAATTAAATATATATATTTTTTGACGCAATTAATCATATAAAATAAACAAATGACAATATAACATAAACTACCTAACAATGATAATGACCAAATAAAAAATAAAACAAAAGTAACACAGTTCGTTGAAATTTCTTTTTATTTTTTTAAAAATGAAATCCTTAATAAACCTTAAATAAACACAAGTGCACAAAAACAAGGCAACAACTATTAAAAATGGAGTACACAACGAGTCATCCGAGAAAATAAATAAGCAAATACAAATAATTTAAAAAAATGACATAATCTAAAAGTTAAAAGAGAAAGCACTGGCATAATGGAGCAACAAGCCAAACATTATTCTTCATCACGGAAGACACAAATCTCATCAGAAAATAACGATGGCCGGAGTTTGAACCCTTTCGGACAGATCTGACACATTGATAATAAATAAAGTAAAAATAACAAAAGAGAAAAACACAAAGAAGTACCATTTGCCAGAGTTGGAACATGGATCGTTGGTTGTTTAGTCTCTGAGCTCCGTCGGAGTTTGAGGTTGTCTGGTTTCGCCGGAGATTGCAGTTGCTAGTGAGTTTGCTGGAGTTCCTGTCTTGCTGTTCAGCTGCTGGGCTCATGTATTATCGGAGCTCGTTGTTCAATGAAGCTAAGGCTTGCCGGAAACAATGGAGAAAGGGGAGAGTAGCGTGGTGGCTTGGGATGGAGGTCTGGTGGTTTTCAGGTGCGTTTGCGTCGATTCTTGGGGGCTGCTGGTCGTTGTTTTCGTTGGTCAGTGAGAACAAGTGGGGTCTAATTTCTGGTGTGGTTTTCTGACCGTTTTGGTTTGCTAACCTGGTGGTGATTTACTGGTTTTTGGTGGTTGTTGTAGCAGCGGAAAAGAGGGAAAAATGGGGGTTTGAGGTGTGTTTTGTGAGGGCAACATTGGTGGAGGTTGTTTGGGTTGCCGGTGGCGATTTGGAGTTGGGTTGCCGGAAAATAGAGGGAAAATGAGGGAAAAAGGAGGGAAAAAAAAACAAAGGGATTTTGGTGGTGAATTCGCCAGATTTCGGCGAAACTCCGATGAGCTTGTCATCGAAAAATTATCAACACTAAAGACTCAAAAATCTAAAAATTATCTCTAAAATTTTATTCACCACCTCTTGACTTAATGACTAAGTTATTGTTTAAATAGGAAATTAAAAATCATCCATAGTACAATATCATTATCTTAAAATTGTGGGTCAAAATTATCGGTTAATACAATATCTGTGTATGAAATCTTATCCATATTTGAATGAATTTCTAGACTATGTAAAATATCAAAATAAATATTAACAAATGTAATGAATATTAAAAAATAGAATAAACGTAACCAATGACATGTAAAAAATGCAATTTGAAATTTTGACAAATAAGAAAAAATATCGATAAACTTATTTAAAATTATAAAAAAATGTATTTTGAACTATTGAATAAATAGAACTTAAAAGTTATGAATTTTGAAAATGTTAGGCTAAAATTAAGTGTCAACCAGGGCCGTCTTAACCCCTAGGCCACTAAAGTCATCGCTTGAGAGTTGAGACACCTTTTTTAAAAAACAATTACTTATATATGTTTTTTTTTTAAAAAGAATTATATGTACTATGAGTGTTATGATTTCTACTAAAAAAATTGCATATGAGATAAGATAAACTTAAATTTCGTAAGAAACAATTTGATGAAAATATGGATAGCGAAATCACAGAGTCCCTTGAAGAATGTTTTAGAGTTGATTGTTTTATATATGTAGAGTAGATCAAACTATTTTTTCACTTCAAAATAGATTTGGACCAATTGAAGCATATGAAAATATTTTTAATTTCTTATTTAATGATAAAATATTGAGATCACTAGATGATGAGAATTAAAAAAAATATTGTCTTAACCTTGAACTTTATTTAACACGTAATAGTTATTGATGGTTTAGATTTATTTTTTGAATTAAAAGTGTTAAGAGAAATAATACAAGTAGAAGATAATGATCTAATGAAAATACTCAATCAAATAAAAAGACTTGATTCTTTTCCAAATACAAATATTGCTTATAGAATAATGTTAACAGTTCTTGTAACCATTGCCTCAATCGAAAGAATTTTTTTTGAAATTAAAATTGATTAAATCTTTTTTAAGATCAACGATGTCTCAAGAGAGATTGAATGAGTTAGCTATATTATCATTTGAAAATGAATTATTAACACAAATCGATTATAAAACAGTACCTAATGACTTCGCATCTAAAATAGCTAGAAAAATATATTTTAAATAAAAGTTATTATAAAACAGTACATAATGATTTCGCATCTAAAATAGCTAGAAAATTAGATTTTAAATAAAGTTATATGATTAAAAAAAAAATATTAGGGCCTCTCTCTTGAATTTCGCTTTAGGCCCCCAATGTTGTTGAGTCGGCCCTGGTGTCAATACAAGGGTTGCGGAATTTCAAAACATGTCATGCTGTATAAAGAACATGTCTTTTTAATATGTATTTGGCATTTTTGTATTCAAAATACTCTTGTATTCTAAGCATTTGCATATCATGTATAGCTACTATGAGCTTTGTAGATCTAGAATTAGTATGCAAATGTGCGTTTTCCATTTCTGGAATAGCCTTATCAATATGACGTAATGCCATACGATGTTTCCATGCTCTTTTTCTTACCAGATGTAAATGATATTGAATATCTTTCAACATGTTTTATATGCTATAAGCATGTATATGAACAAATACTGTTTTTAAACATATTACTGTTTTGATTTAATCAATTCTTTTAATTTCTCTATAGGTACTAAGTATTCTTCTTACATCTGAAGATACTATAAAATATGGATATAATTTATTTTTGACAATAATAATATGAAATACCAAGTTCTGTGTGTATACCTTTCTCCTTTTTGTTCGGTGAATAGTCCTTATCACTACCTCAGTAGTTCTCCTTCAGGCTATGAACTTTTTTTCGCCTTCACGATCTCAGTCTCTCGGCTACTTCCCTACTGTTCCTCCCTAGGGCTGAAGATCGCAACCTTCACTTAATACTATTCATGGAATTTAGAGAAGAAAAGTATATAAACCAAACTTTTTATTCCATATTATTACTCACATAAACAAACCATACATATTTACATATACTCAAACATATTTGGAAATATTTTTTCCTAGCGGGAGAAGTTTCTACTCACTCCTTAAGATACCTAGCATTTTTTCTCTAATTGGTGTGTTCAAAGAAAAATGTAGTCTATCTCTTCGAGTGTCTTTCTTCTCCTTTTATAAATACAAGGAGGGACTTATTACAATTTTTTGTTTTTCAGGGACTTCCCTTAAAACTTTGCTATTTTTTCTTTCATCCTTCAATCATCGTTGTAAAAGATGCTGATGGCCGACATGATTTGATTTCTCTTTTGACTAAAGAGATAAAGTTGAGACGAGATAAGATAAGATTCCTTTTCTCCTTTGTCTCTTTCTTCATGACGTAAGTGCTTACGTCTTTTATGTTGTCGTTATCTGACTGTTTATATCTTTGCCTTTACAGCCGGATTATTTCTTCTTTCTTCAATTATTCTTCTCCATTTGGTGAGTGCTTGTGTTCAAGAAACTTACAAGCCAATTTCCAAGTTTCTTCCGTTGCTTCTAACCTGTGAAGGTCATAATCAAGAATTTTTTCTCTTAATTTTGGACTTAGTCTTTCCTTTGGTTAATAAAACCCAAGTAGATGTTTCATCCAATACTTTGTAATCTTCATCATAAAATCGTTTGAGAATAAAATACAATGCTTTAATTCCCAACGCTCTTCTTGTTTGGATCCATTTTTTGTTTAAATGGGGTAATTTCTTGTCAACTCATGTAGCTTTGACGTTAAGATTTCTTAATTTTTCTACTGTGATATAATTGATCGTTGGAAAATGTAACTGTAAATCCTTGCTTTTCATAGCAATGCTAAAGAATCGGTAATAAACACCTTTGCCTTCAGCGTATCGTTGTACTGATTTTACCAACTGTGATGGTAATTGGATAATTCTTTTAGATCTGGTTTGGCATAGACTCGATCTAGATAACCAAATTCGAATAATTGGGCTGTAAATCCTGGTGACCCATTTGGGAATATAGAAATTCGAGGAAACAAGCTGGTTGTTCCTAGAACTCCATATGTTTCTCCACTCTTTTCTAGAAGATTATAGATATATCTTGTAAATGCAAGATATTCTTCTTCTTTTGGATTCTACTTTCCAACCTAAAAAGATGAAAAAACTTTTGTTCCCGCAAGAACTTTGTTAGTGCTACTTTCTTGTTTCCCAGAGATGATTTTTTCAGCTTTTGCTAATGATGTGCTTTGTTCTTCTTTCGAAGAAGTAGCCTCTTTTGATTTTTCAATTACTAGGCTTTTTCCTTCGTCCTTGGACTTAGGATTCGGCATATCCTTACTTACCGTTGAGATGTTTTTGGCACTAGGTGCTTGTGGGACATCTCCTGCCACTTTGTTGGGAGTGATATTCCCTTTTGGAATTGAATTCCGCTTTGGATAACTGTCCAAATGTTCACATAGGAGTAAAAATTCACTCATATTTTCTACTTGTTCAGTACTGAGCTGATTAATCTCGTACTGCATCATTCTTGCTTGTTCAGACAAGCTTGCTAACTCATCACGAATTTTAAATAACTTATTGCACTTGTCATCTATGGACTTGTCCACAGTTTGCATCCGTTCATATATCCTTTTGACCAGGATTTTTGTCTAATTGTCCATATTAAACATTTCTTGATAGGAAGTCTGCAAGAGAATTGTCAATTCCTTTAATATATTCAATTTTGAACGAATAAAATGACAATAAAACCTACTATCGATGTAATCTCTTGTACTTAGGTTCAGAAGGAAGTTTGTTAGATATTAATTATGACACTTGAGTATTGTTAGTTCTAATAATAAATTGCTTGGGTAATAGAAAAGTTGAAAGTTTTATTATTCCTCTAACAATTGCTAGTAATTCTTTTTCATTGGTAGAATACCTAACTTTCGCTTCGTTAAACGTTCCGCTAGTGTACCTGCAGATTTCATTTAAGTCTGTTTGCAATAATGCTCCCCAATGATAATCGGAGGCATCTGTTTGTAGGATTAGATTATCTTTTTCGTCTAGGAATCTTAGCTTTGGTAATTTTGCACATTCTTCTTTTAGTTTTTTAACACATTGTGTGTGTTCTTCAGTCCATCCAAGTCTATTGGATTTTCTTATTAGTTTTTGCAGTATATTCTTTTTCTTTGCTAGATCTGGAATAAATTCACCTGCATAATTCAGACATCCTAGAAATTTTTGTATTTCCTATTTAGTTGTTAATTTGTCAGGAAATTCTATTATCATTTTAGAGATGTGAGTCTGCAATTCTATTCCATTTTTTGAAATAATCATTCTTAAGAACACTATTTCATTTATATTTATCTCTACCTTTTTTTTGGCTCAAGACAATTCCATTTTTTAAACATATTTCTGAAAATTCCTTTAGATGTTTCAGATGTTCTTCATATGTTTTAGAACATATTAACATATCGTCTATGTAGACAATTAGAAATTCTTTTTCAAAAAATATTTTATCCATCTTTCTTTGAAAGATTTGTGGGGAATTTTTTTAATCAAAATGGCATTACCGTCCACTCGTAGTGACCATTGGGAGTGCTGAATGTTGTTAAGGGTATAGCTTTTTCTTCTAGTTTTATCTGTCAAAATTCACTTTTGCAGTCAAATTTAGAAAAATAGCTTTTTCCTTTTGCAAGGTTTATTAAATTGTTTTTGTTACGGATAAAATATCCATCAAAAATACAATTTTTATTTAATTCTTTGTAATTTATGACCATTCTAGCTTTTCCTCTTTTAATTTCGGCGTGGTTTCTTACCATAAATGTCGGACTGCTATGAGGGCTTTTACTAGGTCTGATTAATTTTAAATTAATTAATTCCTTGATTTGAGTTTTGAACTCAATTTTGTCTTCTTCATTATAGAGCATTGGTCTTACTCTAATGATGACGCTAGGGTCTTTAAGCATTAAATTAGCTTTTTCTTGATTATTTTTCCATTTTTCTAAGGGATTTTCTCCATATGATTTTTGTAAATTTTCCTTTATCCATTCCAGATTAAGGCATTTACAAGAAATTCCTTTCAGATGTTCTAGATATTTCCTTTTATAATTTTCATTATCTTTTTCAAGAGTATAAGGATTTTGCTTTCTTGGGACTTTAATAAAATGTCCACAAGGGGTTTCAAGACTTATCATGTATAAAGTCTGATGATAATTCTGAAATTGTTGTAGAAAATCATTTCCTAATAATAGATCTGTTTCCAGTTTATCATAGACAAATAATTTATTTATAGAAACAATTTTAGATCCTAAAATTATTTCTACATTTTCCTTTGACTGTGATAGTCTTTCTTTATTACCTGTAATAGCGATCATAGATATGTTATTTTTATTGATATCCCAATCTTTTATTAAAAAAGATTTTGCTAAGCTAGCTTCGGATCCATAGTCAATTTGACAGCAGGTTGTTAATTTAGTATCATAGAGAGTTATTTCTATGAACACTAATACTCTAAAAGATGTTTATTTAGGCATTTTAGATTTTTGGTATGAAACAAGTTTCATTTTTATAGTTTATTTCTATTCCTTCCTTTCCTATGTTGTAGTCATTTAGACTAATAAGGAATAGGTTTCCTAGAATAAGATTATGATCACATTCGTGATTGGTAAAATAATAGGATACAATTATCCTGATTGTGTCTAATTGTATTGGTAATTCTACCATTATTTTACAATTGTAATTGTTACCTTCAAAGGTTTTATATATATAAGGTGTTCCTTCATATATTGGCAAACCTTCTAAAATGATGTCATTGACATGATTGGCTGTGGCGCCAGTTTGTATAAGTAATTCTTGTTTAATCCATTTTGTTCCATTAAAGATTCTTCCTAGAAATTTAGAACTATTGGATGTTTCAAGAGTTTTCTTAGAATATATGTCTGACAAAATTTTCTTTATGGAACTTCTTTCATATTCTATAGAAAGTCTAGGGTTATTACTTGAACTTCCTATTTCATGAGTTTTTCCAAATCTAATTGCATATTCATTTAGAATTTGTGCATGTTGAATTTGTGCTTCTATAATTCTTGCAATTCCTATACATTCTTGGTCTATTTCGATCATTCCGTTATTTTTATAGACATTTCCATAATTGGAGTTTGCAATCTTATATAGAGCCTAATAATAAATGCTCATAATATGATTACCTGGTTTGAATAAGTCATTTCTTTTGACCTGAAAATGTAGGCTTAATGCATCATTAAAATCTGCATCTTTAAGCGATATACTATATTTGGGATAGTATGTGAATAGGAGTTTGGTATAGGCTAGATTGCCTTCTACTATACCAAGACTTCCTTCTCTTGCATTTATGAATCTTTCATCTGATAGATTTACAACAATAGGGCAGTTAATCCCTTCTTTGAAAGTCGATTTGACTAGTATTTGGATTCCTCCTAAATGAACATAATTCATTTTCTTTCTTTTTCTTTCAGGAATTTTCCTAAGGATTTGTTCAATCATTGGTTTAGTTAACAGGTTTAATTTATGTCTTTCTGTTGTTTGTGTAATTTCTATTGTCTTCTCTATTTTCTGATATTCATGATAGAAAATTTTATTTCTTGCAAACATTCTTTGCATTCTGTTAAATATATTATCTTTAGTTTTGAGATTTAATTGTAATCCTTGGATTTTTTTAAATAATTCTCCATCAAAAGTTTCTTTTAGGGCGTATCCCCTTTGATCTTCTTCAGTTTCGAAGATTTGAACTGAATTTTATTCTTCCTTTTGTATTTCTTTATTCATTAGTTAGATTCTTCTTCTGAGCTAGATGAAAATTCTTCATATATTTCTTCATAGAAATCCTCACTTTTTATTGATGTCACAGATTATAGGTCTAAATCAATTTCTAGTCTATCAATTCTTGATATTTTTACTCTTTTCTTGTTACATTCGTAACTTTTGTGACCTTCTTCGCTGCAGTTGTAACATTTACATTTTTCTGCTAGCTTTGTTCTTTTAAAGTTACTTTTGTTTTTATAATACCTTCTTTTGGGTATATAGTTTTGTTTTGAAATATTTTTTCGTTTAATTAACCCTCTTTTGTATTTCCTTTGTTTTTTGTAGGGTTTAGTATCACATCCCCATTGAGTTACTGCATTAGTATCTAAGCAGTATATTTGGGTATTTATTCTTTTTGTCTTTTCTTTGTATATTGTGTGCCATACAAAGTTGTACAAGCCTGTTATTTAGAAAATATATTCTTTGTCCAAGAGTATCTCCTTCTATGTTTTCCTTGGCATATTCTTCTCTTAAAATATTTGGCCCAAAAGCCTGGTAATTTTTTATAGTATTTTTCAAGATATGGTTGCATTTTTTTGCTACTATCAGATATTTTGTAGTAGTGTTCTTCGAATTCACAAGTGTATTCTTAAATATAACTTATCTTGCAGATTTGCAATTGTTCTTACTTTTTCTCTATTTTCAGAAGTACTTCCTTCACCTCCTAAAAATTCATTTGCTATGTATTGTACAAAGTTTTTTATTCCTTCTTGGAGGGAATTTTTAAATCCAAATAAGGTATTATTTTTGATGATTCCCTTTGCATCATCGGACAATCATGTATACCAGTTACTTACTTTTCCTATGAAAGCGTTTATCATTATAATATATTTTTCTTCATCTGTATAATTTACTCCTTTTCCTAATAGGAAGAAAAGAAATATATTTTGTGACCATAGATCTAAATCTATTTCTGGTTCTCTCTTACAATTCAGATCTAAGAATTGGATTGATCCAACATCTCCTGTTGGGAGTCTATTAGGCATCTATTTTGATTTATTATTATTATGATATTGACTCATCAAGTCTTTGTTCTTTTTTGCTTTTGGTGCAAACTTTCTTTCTGAATCTGCTTGTTGCAAGATTTCTTCTTTTATGGATTTTGATCCATCCCCTATTTTAAATTTTCCTTGGGGTGCTCATGTGTTACCTTTGTTCATAAGAACTTTTAGTTTTTGATCTGATAAGTCAAGATCTTCTAGCGCATAAACTAGTTCATCTAGTTCATTCATTTTGTTGTTCAGGGTTATTTCCTGTTTTAATTTGTTCTAAAACGCTTTCTTCTTCTAATTCTTTTTCTTCTAGAATTTCTTTTTCTAGATCTAGATTTTTTTGTTTTTTAAAAAATTCTTGAATAAGTTTCTCATCAAAACTATCTTTTTTATATGAACCTTTGCTAGCGAATTTTTCTGCTAAGAGTTTATTTATGTATTTTTGACTTACTCTTTTGTCAAGTTTTCCTGTTTTTTCTATTAAATTAGTTATTCTTTCTGGAATGTTTTCTTTAATAGATTTTATTTCCATTTCTATTAGTTTTAGTCTTAAGGCTAAATGCTTATGACTTTCTAGTAAGTCATTTAGTAGATCTATAATTTCTTTTAAGCTCATTTTGATTTTATTCAGAGAAATAATAATCAGATGTACTCATATCATCTCTTATTATTTCTTCATAATCAATTAGTATATATTCTATTGGAAATCTATTTTCGAATTCTTCATTAGGTATTTGTAGGACTATTAGTTTTATGACTTTTTCTTTTAAATCTTTATTTAATTTATTAAATACCTTGAGTATAGTTACTAAGGTTTTTTCTTCTAAGTACCATAAAGGTATATTCATTTATCTATTTCTTATATCTTGCTCTGATACCATTAATTGTTTGCTGTCTTTGACAGGGTTGCGGAATTTCAAAACATGTCATGTTGTATAAAGAACATGTCTTTTTAATATGCCTTTGACAATTTTGTATTCAAAATACTCTTGTATTCTAAGCATTTTCATATCATGTATAGCTACTATGAGCTTTGTAAATCTAGAACTAGTATTTAAATATGCGTTTTCCTTTTCTGGAATAGCCTTATCAATATAATGTAATGCTATGCGATGTTTCCATGCTCTTTTTCTTACCAGATGTAAATGATATTGAATATCTTTCAACATGTTTTAGATGCTATAAGCATGTATATGAACAAATACTGTTTTAAACATATTAATGTTTTGATTTAATCAATTCTTTTAATTTTTCTATAGGTACTAAGTATTCTTCTTACGTCTCAAGATACTATAAAATATGGATATAATTTGTTTTTGACAATAATAATATGAAATACCAAGTTTTGCGTGTATACCTTTCTCCTTTTTGTTCGGTTAATAGTCCTTATCACTACCTCAGTAGTTCTCCTTTAGGCTATGAACAGTTTTTCGCCTTCACTACCTCAGTCTCTCGGCTACTTCCCTGTTGTTCCTCCCTAGGGCTGAAGATCGCAACCTTCACTTAATACTATTCATGGAATTTAGAGAAGAAAAGTATATAAATCAAACTTTTTATTTCATAATATTACTCACATAAACAAACCATACATATTTTACATATTTCTTTGTAATTTATGACCATTCTAGCTTTTCCTCTTTTAATTTCGGTGTGGTTTCTTACCATAAATGTCGGACTTCTACGAGGGCTTTTACTAGGTCTGATTAATTTTAAATTAATTAATTCCTTGATTTGAGTTTTGCACTCAATTTTGTCTTCTTCATTATAAAGCATTGGTCTTACTCTAATGATGGATAAAAATGATAGGTATCGTAAGGAGTGAGTAGAAACTTTTCTGAGCAAGACATAAGAAATAAATAAATGAATATACCTTTATGGTACTTAGAAGAAAAAACCTTAGTAACTATACTCAAGGTATTTAATAAATTAAATAAAGATTTAAAAGAAAAAGTCATAAAACTAATAGTCCTACAAATACCTAATGAAGAATTCGAAAATAGATTTCCAATAGAATATATACTAATTGATTATGAAGAAATAATAAGAGATGATATGAGTACATCTGATTATTATTTCTCTGAATAAAATCAAAATGAGCTTAAAAGAAATTATAGATCTACTAAATGACTTACTAGAAAGTCATAAGCATTTAGCCTTAAGACTAAAACTAATAGAAATGGAAATAAAATCTATTAAAGAAAACATTCCAGAAAGAATAACTAATTTAATAGAAAAAACAGGAAAACTTGACAAAAGAGTAAGTCAAAAATACATAAATAAACTCTTAGCAGAAAAATTCGCTAGCAAAAGTTCACATAAAAAAGATAGTCTTGATGAGAAACTTATTCAAGAATTTTTGAAAAACCAAAAAAATCTAGATCTAGAAAAAGAAATTCTAGAAGAAAAAGAATTAGAAGAAGAAAGCGTTTTAGAACAAATTAAAACGGGAATTAACCCTGAACAACAAAATGAATGAACTAGATGAACTAGTTTATGCACTAGAAGATCTTGACTTATCAGATCAAAAACTAAAAGTTCTTATGAACAAAGGAGACACAAGAGCACCCCAAGGAAAATTTGAAATAGGGGATGGATCAAAATCCATAAAAGAAGAAATCTTGCAACAAGCAGATTCAGAAAGAAAGTTTGCACCAAAAGCAAAAAAGAACAAAGACTTTATGAGTCAATATCATAATAATAATAAATCAAAATACATGCCTAACAGACTCCCAACAGGAGATGTAGGATCAACCCAATTCTTAGATCTGAATTGTAAGAGAGAACCAGAAATAGATTTAGATCTATGGTCACAAAATACATTTCTTTTCTTCCTATTAGGAAAGTGAGTAAATTATACAGATGAAGAAAAATATATCATAATGATAAACACTTTCACAGGAAAAGTAAGTAACTGGTATACAGGATTGTCCGATGATGCAAAGAGAATCATCAAAAATAATACGTTAGATGGATTTAAAAATTCCCTCCAAGAGGGAATAAAAAACTTTGTACAATACATAGCAAATGAATTTTTAGGAGGCAAAGGAAGTACTTCTGAAAATAGAGAAAAAGTAAGAACAATTGCGAAACAACAACTAGAAAAGTTGCAAATCAGCAAGATGAGCTATATTCAAGAATACATTTGTGAATTCAAAGAATATTACTACAAAATATTTGATAGTAGCAAAGAAATGCAACCATATCTTGAAAAATACTATAAAAAATTATCAGGGTTTTGGGCCAAATTTTTAGAGAAGCATATGCCAAGGAAAACATAGAAGGAGATACTCTTGGACAAAGAATATATTTTCTAAATAACATGCTTGGACAACTTTGTATGGCACACAATATAAAAAGAAAAGCCAAAAGAATAAATACCCAAATATACTGCTTAGATACTAATGCAGCAACTCAATGGGGATGTGATACTAAACCCTACAAAAAACAAAGGAAATACAAAAGAGGGTTAATTAAACGAAAAAATATTTCAAAACAAAATTATATACCCAAAAGAAGGTATTATAAAAAGAAAAGTAACTTTAAAAGAACAAAGCCAGCAGAAAAATGTAAATGTTACAACTGCGGCGAAGAAGGTCACAAAAGTTACGAATGTAACAAGAAAAGAGTAAAAATATCAAGAATTGATAGACTAGAAATTGATTCAAACCTAGAATATGTGACATCAATAAAAAGTGAGGACTTCTATGAAGAAATATATGAAGAATTTTCATCTAGCTCAGAAGAAGAATCTGACTAATGAATAAAGAAATACAAAAGGAAGAAGAAAATTCAGTTCAAATCTTAGAAACTGAGAAGATCAAAGGGGATACGCCCTAAAAACAACTTTTGATGTAGAATTATTTTTAAAAATCCAAGGATTACAATTAAATCTCAAAACTGAAGATAAAATATTTAACAGAATGCAAAGAATGTTTGCAAGAAATAAAATTTCCTATCATGAATATCAAGAAATAGAGAAGGTAATAGAAATTACAAAAACAACAGGAAGACATAAATTAAACATGTTAACTAAACCAATGATTGAACAAATCATTAGGAAAATTCTTGAAAGAAAAATAAAGAAAATGAATTATGTTCATTTAGGAGGAATCCAAATACTAGTCAAATCGACTTTCAAAGAAGAGATTAACTGCCCTATTGTTGTAAATCTATTAGACGAAAGATTCATAAATGCAAGAGAAGGAAATCTTGATATAGTAGAAGACAATCTAGCCTATACCAAACTCCTATTCACATACTATCCCAAATATAATATATCGCTTAAAGATGCAGATTTTAATGATGCATTAAACTTACATTTTCAGGTCAAAAGAAATGACTTATTCAAACCAGGTAATCATATTATGAACATTTATTATCAGGCTCTATATACGGTTACAAACTCCAATTAAGGAAATGTCTATAAAAATAAAGGAATGATCGAAATAGATGAAGAATGTGCAGCAATTACAAGAATCATAGAAGCAGAAATTCAACAAGTACAAATTCAAGACGAATATGAAATTAGATTTGGAAAAACTCAAGAAATAGGAAGTTCAAGTAATAACCCTAGAATTTCTATAGAATATGTTAGAAATTCCATAAAGAAAATTTTGTCAAACAGATATTCTAAGGAAACTCTTGAAACATCCAATAGTTCTAAAATTCTAGGAAGAATCTTTAATGGAACAGAATGGATTAAACAAGAAATACTTAGACAAACTGGTGCCACAGCCAACCATGTCAATGACATCATTTTAGAAGGTTTGCCAATATACGAAGGAACACCTTATATATATAAAACCTTTGAAGGTAACAGTTACAATTGTAAAAAAATGATAGAATTACCAATACAATTAGACACAATCAGGATAACTGTACCATGTTATATTACCAATCACGAATGTGATCATAATCTTATTCTAGGAAACCTATTCCTTATTAGTCTAAATGACTTCAACATAGGAAAGGAAGGAATAGAAATAAACTATAAAAATGAAACTTGTTTCATACCAAAAATTTAAAATGCCTAAAGAAACATCTTTTAGAGTATCAGTATTCATAGAAATAACTCTCCATGAAAGTAAATTAACAACCTGTTGTCAAATTGACAATGGATCCGTAGCTAGCTCAGCAAAATCTTTTTTAATAAAAGATTGGGATATCAATAAAAATAACATATCTATGATCGGTATTACAGGTAATAACGAAAGACTATCACAATCAAAGGAAAAGGTAGAAATAATTTTAGGATCTAAAATTGTTTCTATAAATAA
>NW_006239258.1:110039-125842 GCF_000226075.1 Solanum tuberosum | reverse complement strand
AAACCCCTTGTGGACATTTTATTAAAGTCCCAAGAAAGCAAAATCCTTATACTCTTGAAAAAGATAATGAAAATTATAAAAGGAAATATCAAGAACATCTGAAAAGAATTTCTTGTAAATGCCTTAATCTGGAATGGATAAAGGAAAATTTACAAAAATCATATGGAGAAAATCCCTTAGAAAAATGGAAAAATAATCAAGAAAAAGCTAATTTAATGCTTAAAGACCCTAGCG
Source organism: Solanum tuberosum (assembly GCF_000226075.1). Classification (NCBI taxonomy): domain Eukaryota; kingdom Viridiplantae; phylum Streptophyta; class Magnoliopsida; order Solanales; family Solanaceae; genus Solanum; species Solanum tuberosum. The sequence goes on along the minus strand of NW_006239258.1, from coordinate 125,608 downwards.
TCATCATTAGAGTAAGACCAATGCTCTATAATGAACAAAAAAAATTTGATTTCAAAACTCAAATCAAGGAATTAATTAATTTAAAATTAATCAGACCTAGTAAAAGCCCTCATAGCAGTCCGACATTTATGGTAAGAAACCACGCCGAAAATAAAAGAGGAAAAGCTAGAATGGTCATAAATTACAAAGAATTAAATAAAAATTGTGTTTTTGATGGATATTTTATCCCTAACAAAAACAATTTATAAACCTTGCAAAAGGAAAAAGCTATTTTTCTAAATTTGACAGCAAAAGTGAATTTTGGCAAATAAAACTAGAAGAAAAAGCTATACCCTTAACAACATTCAACACTCCCAATGGTCACTACGAGTGGACGGTAATGCCATTTGGATTAAAAAATGCCCCACAAATCTTTCAAAGAAAGATGGATAAAATATTTTTTGAAAAAGAATTTCTAATTGTCTACATAGACGATATGTTAATATGTTCTAAAACATATGAAGAACATCTTAAACATCTAAAGGAATTCTCATATATATGTTTAAACAATTGAATTGTCTTAAGCAAAAAAAAAGACAAAGATAAATAGAAATGAAATAGAGTTCTTAGGAATGATTATCTCAAAAAATGGAATAGAATTACAGACTCACATCTCTAAAAGGATAATAGAATTTCTTGACAAATTAGCAAATAAACAGGAAAATACATAAATTTATAGGATGTCTGAATTATGCAGGTGAATTTATTCCAAATCTAGCAAAGAAAAGGAATATACTGCAAAAACTAATAAGAAAAACCAATAGACTTGAATGGACTAAACAACACACACAATGTGTTAAAAAACTAAGAGAAGAATGTGCAAAATTACCAAAGCTAAGATTGCCAGACAAGAAGGATAATCTAATCCTACAAATAGTTGCCTCCGATTATCATTGGGGAGCATTATTGCAAACAGACTTAAACGAAATCTGCAGGCACACTAGCGGAACGTTTAATGAAGCGGAAGTCAGTTATTCTACCAATGAAAAAGAATTACTAGCAATTGTTAGAGGAATACGAAAATTTTCAACTTTTCTATTACCCAAGCAATTTATTATCAGAACTGACAATACTAAAGTGTCAGGATTAATATCTAACAAACTTGCTTCTAAACCTCAGTAGAGGAGATTACATCGATGGAAGGTTTTATTGTCATTTTATTCGTTCAAAATTGAATATATTAAAGGAATTGACAATTCTCTTGCAGACTTCCTATCAAGAAATGTCCAATATGGACAATCAGAAAAAAATCCTGGTCAACAGGATATATGAACAGATGCAGACTGTGGACAAGTCCATAGATGACAAGAGAAATAAGTTATTTAAAATTCTTGAAGAATTAGCAAGCTTGTCTGAACAAGCAAGAGTGATGCAGTACGAGATTAATCAACTCAATACTGAACAAGCAGAAAATATGTGTGAATTTTTACTCCTATGTGAACATTTGGACACTTATCCAAAACGGAATTCAAATGCAAAAGGGAATATCACTCCCAACAAAGTGGCAGGAGATTTCCCACTAGCATCTAGTGCCAAAAATATCTATGTCCAAGGACGAAGGAAAAAGCCTAGCAATTGAAAAATCAAAAGAGGCTACTTATTCGAAAGAAGAACAAAGCACATCCTCAGCAAAAGCTGAAAAATCATCTCTGAAAATCAGAAAGTAGCACTAAAAAAGTTCTTGCGAGAACAAAAGTTTTTTCATCTTTTCAGGTTGGAAAGCAGAATCCAAAAGAAGAAGAATATCTTGCATTTACAAGATATTTCTATAATCTTCCAGAAGAGAGTGGAGAAACATATGGAGTTCTAGGAACAACCAGCTTGTTTCCTCGAATTTCTATATTCCCAAATGGGTCACCAGGATTTACAGCCCAATTATTCGAATTTGGTTATCTAGATCGAATCTATGCCAGACCAGATCTAAAGGAATTATCCCAATTGCCATCACAACTAGTAAAATCAGTACAACGATACGCTGAAGGCGAATGTGTTTATTGCCGGTTCTTTAGCATTGCTATGGAAAGCAAGGATTTACAGTTACATTTTCCAACGATCAATTATATCACCGTGGAAAATTAAAAAAATTTAACGTCAAAGCTACAGGAGTTGACAAGAAATTACCCCATTTAAACAAAAAATGGATCCAAACAAGAAGAGCGTTGGGAATTAAAGCGTTGTAGTTTATTCTCAAACGATTTTATGATGAAGATTACAAAGTATTGGATGATACATCTACTTGTGTTTTGTTAACCAAATGAAAGACTAAGTCCAAAATTAAGAGAAAAAATTCTTGATTTTGACCTTCACAGGCTAGAAGCAACGGAAGAAACTTGGAAATTGGCTTGTAAGTTTCTTGAACACAAGCATTCACCAAATGGAGAAGAATAATTGAAGAAAGAAGAAGTAATCCAGCTGTAAAGGCAAATGTGTAAATAGTCAGATAACAACAACATAAATGACGTAAGCACTTACGTCATGAAGAAATAGACAAAGGAGAAAAAGAATCTTATCTTATCTCGTCTCAACTTTATCTCTTTAGTCAAAAGAGAAATCAAATCATGTCGGCCACCAACATTGAAATATGAAAGAAAAAATAGCAAAGTTTTAAGGGAAGTCCCTGAAAAATAAAAAATTGTAATAAGTCCCTCCTTGTATCTATAAAAGGAAAAGAAAGACACTCGAAAAGACAAACTACATTTTTCTTTGAACACACCAATTAGAGAAAAAATACTAGGTATCTTAACGAGTGAGTAGAAACTTCTCCCGCCATGGAAAAGTATTTCTAAATATGTTTGAGCATATTTAGAAATATACTCGAACATTAAGAAGTACAAAAGGAAGAAGAAAATTCAGTTTAAATCTTAGAAACTGAAGAAGATCAAAGGGGATACGCCCTAAAAGCAACTTTTGATGGAGAATTATTTTTAAAAATCCAAGGATTACAATTAAATCTCAAAACTGAAGATAATATATTTAACAGAATGCAAAGAACGTTTGCAAGAAATAAAATTTCCTATCATGAAATAGAGAAGGAAATAGAAATTACACAAACAACCGGAAGACATAAATTAAACATGTTAACTAAACCAATGATTGAACAAATCCTTAGGAAAATTCCTGAAAGAAAAAGAAAGAAAATGAATTATGTTCATTTAGGAGGAATCCAAATACTAGTCAAATCGACTTTCAAAGAAGGGATTAACTGCCTTATTGTAGTAAATCTATCAGACGAAAGATTCATAAATGCAAGAGAAGGAAATCTTGGTATAGTAGAAGGCAATATATCCTATACCAAACTCCTATTCACATACTATCCCAAATATAGAATATCGCTTAAAGATGTAGATTTTAATGATGCATTAAGCCTACATTTTCAGGTCAAAAGAAATGACTTATTCAAACCAGGTAATCATATTATGAGCATTTATTATCAGGCTCTATATACGGTTAAAAACTCCAATTATGGAAATGTCTATAAAAATAAAGGAATGATCGAAATAGATCAAGAATGTGCAGGAATTACAAGAATTATAGAAGCAGAAATTCAACATGCACAAATTCCAGACGAATAGGAAATTAGATTTGGAAAAACTCAAGAAATAGGAAGTTCAAGTAATAACCCTAAACTTTCTATAGAATATGGAAGAAATTCCATAAAGAAATTTTTGTCAAATAGATATTCTAAGAAAACTCTTGAAACATCCAATAGTTCTAAAATTCTAGGAAGAATCTTTAATGGAACATAATGGATTAAACAAGAAATACTTGTACAAACTGGCGCCACAGCCAATCATGTCAATGACATCGTTTTAGTAGGTTTGCCAATATACGAAGGAACACCTTATATATATAAAACCTTTGAAGGTAACAGTTACAATTGTAAAAAAATGATAGAATTACCAATACAATTAGACACAATCAGGATAACTGTACCCTGTTATATTATCAATCACGAATGTGATCATAATCTTATTCTAGGAAACCTATTCCGTATTAGTCTAAATGACTACAACATAGGAAAGGAAGGAATAGAAATAAACTATAAAAATGAAACTTGTTTCAAACCAAAAATCTAAAATGTCTGAAGAAACATCTTTTAGAGTATCGGTATTCATAGAAATAACTCTCCATGAAAGTAAATTAACAACCTGTTGTCAAATTGACAATGGATCCGTAGCTAGCTCAGCAAAATCTTTTTTAATAAAAGATTGGGATATCAATAAAAATAACATATCTATGATCGGTATTACAGGTAATAACGAAAGACTATCACAATCAAAGGAAAAGGTAGAAATAATTTTAGGATCTAAAATTGTTTCTATAAATAAATTTTTGCCTATGATAAACTGGAAACAGATCTATTATTAGGAAATGATTTTCTACAACAATTTCGGGATTATCATCAGATTTTATACATGATAAGTCTTAAAACCCCTTGTGGACATTTTATTAAAGTCCTAAGAAAGCAAAATCATTATACTCTTGAAAAAGATAATGAAAATTATAAAAGGAAATATCAAGAACATCTGAAAAGAATTTCTTGTAAATGCCTTAATCTGGAATGGATAAAGGAAAATTTACAAAAATCATATGGAGAAAATCTCATAGAAAAAAGGGAAAATAATCAAGAAAAAGATAATTTAATGCTTAAAGACCCTAGCGTCATCATTAGAGTAAGACCAATGCTCTATAATGAAGAAGACAAAATTGAGTTCAAAACTCAAATCAAGGAATTAATTAATTTAAAATTAATCAGACCTAGTAAAAGCCCTCATAGCAGTCCGACATTTATGGTAAGAAACCACGCCGAAATTAAAAGAGGAAAAGCTAGAATGGTCATAAATTACAAAGAAGTAAATAAAAATTGTATTTTTGATGGATATTGTATCCCTAACAAAAACAATTTAATAAACCTTGCAAAAGGAAAAAGCTATTTTTCTAAATTTTGACTGCAAAAGTGTATTTTGGCAGATAAAACTTGAAGAAAAAGTTATACCCTTAACAGCATTAAGCACTCCCAATGGTCACTACGAGTGGACGGTAATGCCATTTGGATTAAAAAATGCCCTACAAATCTTTCAAAGAAAGATGGATTAAATATTTTCTAAAAAAGAATTTCTAATTGTCTACATAGATGATATGTTAATATGTTCTAAAACATATCAAGAACATTTGAAGGAATTCTCAGAAATATGTTTAAAAAATGGAATTGTCTTTAGCCAAAAAAAAGACAGAGATAAATAGATATGAAGTAGAGTTCTTAAGAATGATTATTTCAAAAAATGGAATAGAATTACAGATTCACATCTCTAAAAAGATAATAGAATTTTCTGACAAATTAGCAACTAAACAGGAAATACAAAAATTTCTAGGATGTCTGAATTATGCAGGTGAATTTATTCCAGATCTAGCAAAGAAAACGAATATACTGCAAAAACTAATAAGAAAATCCAATAGACTTGGATGGACTGAAGAACACACACAATGTGTTGAAAAACTAAAAGAAGAATGTGCAAAATTACCAAAGCTAAGATTGCCAGACGAAAAGAATAATCTAATCCTACAAACAAATGCCTCCGATTATCATTGGGGAGCATTATTGCAAACAGACTTAAATGAAATCTGCAGGTACACTAGCGGAACGTTTAACGAAGTGGAAGTCAGGTATTCTACCAATGAAAAAGAATTACTAGCAATTGTTAGATGAATAAGAAAAAATTCTACTTTTCTATTACCCAAGCAATTTATTATTAGAACTGACAATACTCAAGTGTCATAATTAATATTTAACAAACTTCCTTCTGAACCTCAGTACAGAAGATTACATCGATGGCAGGTTTTATTGTCATTTTATTCGTTCAAAATTGAATATATTAAAGGAATTGACAATTCTCTTGCAGACTTCCTATCAAGAAATGTCCAATATGGAAAATCAAACAAAAATCCTGGTCAACAGGATATATGAACGGATGCAAACTGTGGACAAGTCCATAGATGACAAGAGCAATAATTAATTTAAAATTCGTGATGAATTAGCAAGCTTGTCTGAACAAGCAAGAATGATGCAGTACGAGATTAATCAGCTCAGTACTGAACAAGTAGAAAATATGAGTGAATTTTTACTCCTATGTAAACATTTGGACACTTATCCAAAACGGAATTCAAATGCAAAAGGGAATATCACTCCCAACAAAGTGGCAGGAGATGTCCCACTAGCACCTAGTGCTAAAAACATCTCAACGGTAAGCAAAAATATGCTGAATCCTAAGTCCAAGGACGAAGGAAAAAGCCTACCAATTGAAAAATCAAAAGAGGCTACTTCTTCGAAAGTAGATCAAAGCATATCCTCAGCAAAAGCTGAAAAAATCATCTCTGTGAAACCAGAAAGTAGCACTAACAAAGTTCTTGCGGGAACAAAAGTTTTTTCATCTTTTCAGGTTGGAAAGCAGAATCCAAAAGAAGAAGAATATCTTGCATTTACAAGATATATCTATAATCTTCCAGAAGAGAGTGGAGAAACATATGGAGTTCTAGGAACAATCAGCTTGTTTCCTCGAATTTCTATATTCCCAAATGGGTCACCAGGATTTACATCCCAATTATTCGAATTTGGTTATCTAGATCGAGTCTATGCCAACCCAGATCTAAAAGATATATCCCAATTGCCATCACAGTTGGTAAAATCAGTAAAACGATACGCTGAAGGCGAAGGTGTTTATTGCCGGTTCTTTAGCATTGCTATGGAAAGCAAGGATTTACAGTTACATTTTCCAACGATCAATTATATCACAGTGGAAAAATTAAGAAATTTTAACGTCAAAGCTACAGGAGTTGACAAGAAATTACCCCATTTAAACAAAAAATGGATCCAAACAAGAAGAGTGTTTGGAATTAAAGCATTGTATTTTATTCTCAAACGATTTTATGATGAAGATTACAAAGTATTGGATGATACATCTACTTGGGTTTTATTAACCAAAGGAAAGACTAAGTCCAAAATCTTAAGAGAAAAAATTCTTGATTTTGACCTTCACAGGTTAGAAGCAACGGAAGAAACTTGGAAATTGGCTTGTAAGTTTCTTGAACACAAGCACTCACCAAATGGAGAAGAATAATTGAAGAAAGAAGAAATAATCCAGCTGTAAAGGCAAATATGTAAATAGTCAGATAATGACAACATAAAAGACGTAAGCACTTACGTCATGAAGAAAGACACAAAGGAGAAAAGGAATCTTATCTTATCTCGTCTCAACTTTATCTCTTTAGTCAAAAGAGAAATCAAATCATGTCGGCCATCAACATCTTTTACAACGATGATTGAAGGACGAAAGAAAAAATAGCAAAGTTTTAAGAGAAGTCCCTGAAAAACAAAAAATTGTAATAAGTCCCTCCTTGTATCTATAAAAGGAGAAGAAAGACACTCGAAGAGATAGACTACATTTTTCTTTGAACACACCAATTAGAGAAAAAATGTGAGGTATCTGAAGGAGTGAGTAGAAACTTCTCCTGCCAGGGAAAAGTATTTCTAAATATGTTTGAGTATATGTAAATCATGTATGGTTTGTTTATGTGAGTAATATTATGAAATAAAAAGTTTGGTTTATATATTTTTCTTCTCTAAATTCCATGAATAGTATTAAGTGAAGGTTGCGATCTTCAGCCCTAGGGAGGAACAATAGGGAAGTTGCCGAGAGACTGAGGTCGTGAAGACGAAAAATTGTTCATAGCCTGAAGGAGAACTACTGAGGTAGTGATAAGGACTATTCACCGAACAAAAAGGAGAAAGGTATACACGAAAAACTTGGTATTTCATATTATTATTTTAAAAAACAAATTATATCCATATTTTATAGTATCCTCAGACGTAAGAAGAATACGTAGTACCTATAGGGAAATTAAAAGAATTGATTAAATCAAAACAGTAATATGTTTAAAACAATATTTGTTCATATACATGCTTATAGCATGTAAAACATGTTGAAACATATTCAATATCATTTACATCTGGTAAGAAAAAGAGCATGGAAACATCGCATAACATTACATCATATTGATAAGGCTATTCCAGAAATGGAAAATGCATATTTGCATACTAGTTCTAGATCTACAAAGCTCATAGTAGCTAAACATGATATGAAAATGCTTAGAATACAAGAGTATTTTGAATACAAAAATGCCAAAGGCATATTAAAAAGACTTAATTTTTTGCTGTCTTTGACAGGGTTGAGGAATTTCAAAACATGTCATGCTGTATAAAGAACATGTCTTTTTAGTATGCCTTTGGAGTTTGGCCTAACAAAAACAATTTAATAAACCTTGCAAAAGTAAAATACTATTTTTCTAAATTTGACTGCAAAAGTGGATTTCGGCAGATATAACAAGAAGAAAAAGCTATACCCTTAACAACATTCAGTACTCCCAATGGTCACTACGAGTGGATGGTAATGCCATGTGGAATAAAAAATTGTCACGCCCCGAGCATACACCCTGGGTGGGACTGGCACTCGAAGACCATTGATGGCCCCAAGAGAACCCTTGGTCTGGCTTACTTTACTCAACGGAAGACAATATTCATATCTATAATGATCAATGAACTTAACTGAACTGAATAATAAAATAACTAAGAATGTTTTAAAGATTAAACATTCAACTTGGCGAAAAGTGGCAACCCACGTCTTTAACATAAGAATGATAATGCAAGGACTACTGAACTACTAACTGTCTATGAAGCCTCTAAAACAAGAAGGATGTCGGTACATGACCCCTGATCATCCTAACATCTGAAAGAGTAGAAAGAAAATAAAGAAGTCCTCCGGAACTAGGGCTGGCAGGGGGACCGGGTTGGCCCGCGACCGATTCGAGAACCGGCTCACCGGACCCGGTCCTGTCAAATTCTCACGGGATGGGGGCCTTCGGGATAGGGGACCGGTACCGGTCCGGTTCACCCGTTGGTCCCGGTGGACCCGGCCCGGTCCTGGCCCGGCTGAACCGACCGGTTTCGCGGGATCCCCTAATTATTATTATTTTGAATTATATCTGTTGGGGGCCGTTGGGGCAACGGCTAGTGGGTCCCCCCAACAGATTTATTTACTTTTTTCACTTCCCCAACACCCCCTACCACCTCCCTACTTTTAATACTTAAATTTAAACCCTCAACTTATCATAAATACGCTTTAACCCATTTTTAATATTATAAATACACCTCTATCCCTTATTATTTCTTACAAAATCATCAATTCTCTCATCTATTTTCTATATCTTCTCAATCTTAAGTCTCAAATTTTTATTCCATTTAAGTCTCATATTATATCATAATACATATATTTCAATTCTAAATTTTCATATTTGCTATCAAGTATTGGAGTTCCCCTTATACCTCCTACAAGGGAGAAGGTGAAGTATCAACGCCCTAAAACTTCTGTTGTGTGGCAATTTATGACTTTAGATAAGGAAAATTCTATTGCTATTTGTAATAAGTGTAAGCAACCTTTTAAACATAAACAAGGTGGAGGTCAAGGTGGGACGGGGGGCTTAAATAGACATTTGTTACCTTGTGTGTCGATTCAATATAAAGAAGCTAAATCATTAGCCAATAGAAAAAAAAGAATTCCATTTAATGATTTTGATATTAATGTTAATGAATCGGTAGGGGCTTCTAACATGGTTCAAAGAACATTAGACCATTCTAACCCCAGTGGTCCACTAACACAACGTAAATATAATAAGGAAAGAGATCGCGAAAATTTAGCTAAAATGGTTTCTATTTGTGGTTTGCCTTATAGTTTTCCTTCACATCCCGGTTTTATTGAATATATTCAACAAACTTATAATCCTAATTATAGAGGTTTTTCAAGAAATACTGTTAAATCTGATGTTTTTGTATATCAAGGTAAACATTGTCAATATCTTCGTTGTATAGTTAGCATATTAGATTGTAAGGACGGGGGGCTTAAATAGACATTTGTTATCTTGTGTGCCGATTCAATATAAAGAAGCTAAATCATTAGCCAATAGAAAAAAAGGAATTCCAGTTAATGATTTTGATATTAATGTTAATGAATCGGTAGGGGCTTCTAACATGGTTCAAGGAACATTAGATCCTTCTAACCCCGGTGGTCCACTAATACAACGTAAATATTATAAGGAAAGAGATCTCGAAAATTTAGCTAAAATGGTTTCTGTTTGTGGTTTGCCTTATTGTTTTCCTTCACATCCCGGTTTTATTGAATATATTCAACAAACTTATAATCCTAATTATAGAGGTTTTTCAAGAAATATTGTTAAATCTGATGTTTTTGTATATCAAGGTAAACATTGTCAATATCTTCGTTGTATGTTTAGCATATTAGATTGTAGAGTGTCTATAACTTCGGACATGGGTCGTAGTGTTAATGGGCGTGATTATTTAACTATTACAGCACATTGGATTGATAATAACTGGAATTTGTAAAAAAGAATCTTAATTTATAAAGAATGTGTAGAGAAAAAAACTGGTGCATATTTAGCTTTAAATATTTTAAGCGTTCTAGATTATTACATGCTTATAGATAAAGTAATGTCTGTCGCATTAGATAATGCATCTAATAATACAAACGCTGCTAGTATGTTAAAAACTAGATTATGTCCAATTGATGTTAATTCTTTTCATATTAGATGTGTTGCACATGTATTAAATTTAGTTGTACAAAATGGTATTTCATTATTTAAATGTGGTTGTCTGAAAATTGAATATGTTGTTGCCTGGATTTTGTATGCTCAGAGACCTGCTAGAATTAGGGAATTTAATGAGCGTTGTGTACTATGTGATTTGCCACCAAGAAAAATTCCAAGACATATTTAAAACAAGGTGGAATTCTTTTTATGAAATGTTTTCAGTTGCTTACGAATATAAAGGACCCATACAAATGGTGTTTAATGCTCATAATGTTGACCCATTAGATAGAATTTGTGAAGAAGATTGGGAAGAAACTAATGAACTATTAGAATTTTTAAGACTTTTTTATGATGCTACAACCATGTTTTCTGGAATTTATTATCCTACTATTTCATCAGTATTAATAAATATTTTGTTGCTAATTTTCAATTCAATTTTCTAAATACAAAAAAATTGACAAATTTAGAGTTGCAATTGAACGTATGATTGAAAAAATTAAAAAATATTTTTTTCCTATTCCTCAAATTTTTTTAACTGCTACTTTACTTCATCCTGACTATAAATTACAAGGTGTGCAGGGACTTGTTGACACTTTTTATGATACCTTAGAAATGTTACCGAAAATAAATCCAACTTGTGAAATGTATAAGTCTAGCATAAAAGTAGAAGCAAAAATTTTGTATGAAAAATATATAACTACAGGAAATACTCAAGGAGAAGTTGGTCAAACTTCTAATCCTCAGAGTAAAGCTCGAATTTCAAGTTATATGCAAGGTTTTCTTGGTCTTAATTCTACTAACCGTGATGATTTTGAAGAATATCTTAATCAATCTTTAGAAACAGTGGAAGACGGAGATGGCAATGAAGATTTATTAGCATGGTGGAGGAGGCGGAGCGTTGCATTTCCAATTTTGAGCAAAATGGTTCATGATGTTCTAGCTATTCAAGCTTCATCAGTTGCATCAGAGGCTGCTTTTAGTGCGGCAAGGTTTCAACTTGGCGATCATAGACATTCATTGGCGGAAGACAGTTTGGAAATATCAGTTTTATTTAGAGACTGGGTCAACGCCGAGAGGAGGAATTATAATTTGCCAAAGTTAAGTTCCAAACAAGAAGCTTGGATTAATGCGGTAATTGGATCTAGTGATGATGAATTAGAGTCACAAGAGTTTCTAGCAAGTTTGCCAACACCGGAGGATGTTACAGTCGATATGATGCGACAATTAGATTTGAATTTTAAAGGAGAATTCAAATATTAGATTACATCCGAGAACTAATTGAAACAGAACCCTTCCTAGAAGGTGGCTGCGTAAATTAAAATTGAAAATTGAAAATTGAAGTTTGAAATTTGAAAGTTGAATTTGAAATTTGAAATTTGAAATTTGAAATTTGAAATTTGAAATTTGAAATTTGAAATTTGAAATTTGAAATTTGAAATTTGAAATTTGAAATTTGAAATTTGAAATTTGAAATTTGAAATTTGAAATTTGAAATTTGAAATTTGAAATTTGAAATTTGAAATTTGAAATTTGAAATTTGAAATTTGAAATTTGAAATTTGAAATTTGAAATTTGAAATTTGAAATTTGAAATTTGAAATTTGAAATTTGAAATTTGAAATTTGAAGTTTGAAATTTGAAGTTTGAAATTGAAATTTGAATTTTGAATTTTGAAATTTGAAAACTTAAGCATTATTTATTAGCTAAAAATGTTATTGAAAAAAAATTCAAATAAACTAAAAATGATATTCAATAACATATAATTTCAATACAAATAAATAAGTATATAAAAAATAAAAAATCCCCCGTCCCGTCCCGTCCCGTCCCCCCAAAACCCATCCCATCCCGTATATATAGTGGGATGGGATGGGACTTATTTTTGTCCCCCCAATCCCGGTCCCACCAATCCCGGTCCCGGCCAAATCCCACCAGCGCCGTCCCCCGTCCCATCCCATTCCCCTTCGTCCCGTCCCCCAGTCCCCGTCCCCGTCCCCTTGACAGCCCTATCCGGAACACAAGGAGGCTCACCAACAGACTCTGAATGCTCAAGTTAGATCAACGGGGCACTGGATGCTGATCCTGGTTACCTGCGTCTGCATCATAAGACGATGCAGGCCAACTGGCATCAGTACATTGAATGTACGAGTATGCGAGTTGGAATGCTAACAAACATAGGCTTGATAGAGGTTCTGAAAGAAACACTTACCTAGCTCTTATCAACTCATGAATACTCAACTCAATATAAATCAATAAAACACATGCAATATATATACAGTTTGTAAAACAGTGGAAAACAACTTAGTTCGCTAAAGAAATGCAATAACAAACTGTGGGAGTTTCTCTAACCGACAACCATCACTATGAGCCTAAGTGATGGTACAATGGTTTACCTCACGTTGCCGAGGACCGTCCTATATCTTGCCATCGGTATAGAACCTGAACTACTAAGTGGATCCACTAGTCTATGCTAAAAAGCACTAAGGAATCATCTTAAAAGTATGATCCTTTTTCTGCCCATGATGGCTACATGGTTTATGGGGGCTTGAGTTAATATGAACTTGCGTCCCCATATCGGTACTCAATACTACTCCCAAAATATACTTAGCTCATATGTTTTTAAAACAACTTCTTCTCTGGTTTGTGGTAATTGCTCAAACTTAGCTTAAAAAGCTCTCTTGGAATCAATGTTCCCTTTTTGCTGTTCAAAACTCTTTTGGAAATCTCAATTTCCTCTCTTCTCAAATGTGAAAACATTTACTCTTGGAAATACTTGGTTCCCATATATCATTTTAAAGAAAATGAACTTTGCTCTTACTCTTTACTCAACTTCAAAACTTAAGTCTTAAAACAAAGTTAAAACGTTTATAAAAGACTTATGAAAACTTGAAATGAACTTCTCTTACTGACTCTTGACTTTACTCTTTATCTTCCTTGAATTTGGATTATGGATTCAAGGATTATGATTTGTGATAGGAAAGGTCTCTTGATGTTTAGGAATGATTTGGAATAGCTAAGCTTGAGAAAAGTTACGAAATCACCGTCTTGGAACAAGTCCGCGACGCGGAGATGTTCCTAAATAATTATTCGCGAAATTAAATTTTGAGACAGTGGAGTTCGCGTCCTCTCCACGACGTGGAGCAGATTTTTGTTCACTGGGGGAACAAGTCTGCGACGCGGACTTGTTTCATGGACCTTACTCGACTTTTTCCTTCTTCATTTTTTAGCCTCAATCCACCTAAATTCGATTATCTTTCTTAAATTCATTTTAAATCCCGTTACCCAGCATGTATACTCAAGAAACTAACTCAAAGCAACCCTAAACTCAATGTAAGGATCTCATAAAGTCCTCAATTCGTCCTAGTTCGCTAACAACTTTCGAATTCAAGAATATTTGACAAGAACATCAATTTTCCAATTCTTTAAGGACGAATTTCACTGAATTAAACATGTTTGGCGCGTGGGTAAATGAATCCAACTCTATGAGAGACTCACATACCTGGTGGGATCAAATCCTTGAAGAAATCCGAGATCAAATCGTTTCGAAATGATGAATCTTGCTTTTCCTCTTCTCTTTTCTCTTGTGTTCTTTCTCCAAAAACCCTAACTCTATTTTTCAAAAGCGTAAACTGAACCCAGTCAGTATAGCCCCTAAAAATATTTACCAAAAATGAATTAATTAAGTTGGGTAAGGAAAAGACCAAACTACCCCTTAAAAATCCGGATTGGACTTTCCTTATTCCAACAGCCCAACTTCCAAAAGGAATAACTCACTCATCCGAACTCGGAATCTCCCAAAATTAGCGGCGTTGGAAAGATCATTCCAAGAGTTTTCCAACCATATCTGGAACTACACTTAACTCATCCTGAGCTAGGAGTTATGGTCGTTTGAAGTTGACCAAAATTTCACTTTAACTTGCTTAAAATTTTCCAAATTTCCTTACACTTTCCAAAAATAACTATTTCCAGATTTTATACTTCCTTCTAGTTCTTTCTAGTTGCGAGATGTTACAAAAATGCCCCACAAATCTTTCAAAGAAAGATGGATAAAATATTTTCTGAAAAATATTTTGAATTGTGTACATAGACGATATATATATATATATATATATATATATATATCTAAAACTAACATGAAAAAAGAAAAATATTGAGTAACCAACTAATAATCACATATTCCTTTGGTTACAATTTTTTTATTTGAATTTCTTTTAAATAACTGAAAGTTTTAAAAAGAATGTTAGATTTCTTATACAAAATATTTAAAGTTTTAAACTGACTTTCACGTCTACTCCTTCTTTATAACAAAAATAAAAGGTAAGTTTTTTAATAATAATAATAATAATATATTAATATAATAATAATAGTAACAATAATAATAATAATAATAATAATAATAAACGAGTCAAATGTTGGCTAAAAAAAAAAGTTTGATTTTCCATTATAAAAAATAATTAAATTTAGTTATCTATCTATATATAACGAGTTTGGCGTGTGGGGGAAAGAACCAACCCAACACTATGATCTCACATACCTTAATAGGGATCACCCCCGACGAAAACCACGACGATCTCCTTGCTTGTTCTTCTCTTTCTCCTCTTCTTCTCCTCTTCACCCACAAACCCTTACTCTTACACTTTTTTAAAAAGGAAAAACTGATTTAAAATCAGCCCAACACCTTAATATATCCAAAAGAAATGGTTAGGGAAAAGACCAAAATACCCTTACAATTTTCGGGCTGACTTCCCTGTGCCAACAGCCCAACTTCCAAAGGGAATAACTCCCTCATACAAACTCGGAATCGGGCAAACTCGGCGGCGTTGGAAAGACCATTCCACGAAATTTGCAAATATAACTGGAACTACACCTAAATCATCCTGA
>NW_006239258.1:100899-106247 GCF_000226075.1 Solanum tuberosum | reverse complement strand
ATAGAATTCCTAGAAATCCAACTTGAAAAATTATGTTAAAAATGGAAAATAAAAAGTGAAATAAATTTAATTGAGAGTTATCCTTCGTCTGTCCCATTTTATGTGACACTTTTTATTTCTCGAGAATCAAATAGTTTAAGTTTGATCGTAAATTTGCGTATGGTATCTTCAATTTTTTTAAAATGAAATTTATATATTTGTAAACTACGTAAAAATCAAAATATTATAATTCATAATAATTAATAATTCAAAATATTTTAAAGATCTATGAAAAATTTAAGATCAAAGATAAACTAAAGAGAGTAAAAGGGGAGAATGGAAAGTAGAAAAAAGGGAAAAAAACGAATATATAGAGAGAGAAACTGAGGAAAAAAAGTCAGAAAAGTAATTATTCATGTGGGTTGTTGTATATGTAGAAAGACACGTGTACAATTAATGAGCGACAATGAATTTTATAGTACAATTTGAAATGCTTTGTGTACAACTTTGTAGTGCCGTGTTCGTCCTCTAAAGTCTCACTTCTAATAAGGAGTAATATAAATAAGAAGTATAAAATAAAGTTGAATAATTTTACAATATAATTTCTCAAAGTTGGATGACCTTTTGAGATATTTACTCGAAAATTAAGAGAAATTTAACGATTTTGGAATTATAAGACTGTAAGGGGGAAATGGATCAATCCATAGATAATATAAAAAGCATCTATGTGTTATACATAGTACATGTGTCTTTGTGATATGAGTGGGGTAAGCTTAAGAAAATTACAGATTTGTCCTTGTTGGTCCTTCCTAACTCCTTACATAGTACATGTGTCTTTGTGATATGAGTGGGGAGTAGTACTTGTTTAATGAGGTGGGGCCCAATACAGTACAACTTGTATTACCTTTGGTACATCTATTTGATGTTGTGTTAGTCCTTCTAACTGTCATTTCTAAATAAGAGTAATAATATTAGAAGTAAAAAGTGACATGTGTCAGCACCACAAAAAATAAATTTTTTAAATAATCAAAATTAATTACATGTAACATGATTAATAATAAATTATTAATTAATTTTTAATGTGACTTTAAATTAGTGCCACGTGTCAGCACCACAAAAATAAACTTTTTTAATATTTAAATAACTATCTATCTATATATAATAGTAGAGGTAAAAAGTGACACGTGTCAGCACCACAAAAAATGGATTTTTTGAATAATTAAAATTAACTACATGTAACAGGATTAAATAATAAATTATTAATTAATCTTTAAAGTGACTTTAAATTAGTGACACGTGTCAGCATCACAAAAATGGATTTTTTAAATAATTAAATTAATTACATGTAACAGGATTAAATAATAAATTATTAATTAATTTTTAAAGTGACTTTAAATTAGTGTAACGTGTCAGCACCACAAAAAATAAAATATTTAATATTTAAATAACAAAATTTTAGAAAAATAATAAATAATAAAATAAAATAAAATAAAAAACGATTGTGAATCAACCATTTTCAAAAAATAAAAATTTGTTATGAAACTATATAAAACAATGAGAAGAATAAAGTAGGGAGAAGAGAGAAGGCTTATTATTTCTCTTGAGAGATATTTAGGGATTCATAGATCTGATTTACAATGAAGGAAAACTCCTTTATTTATAGGAAAAACCTGACTTGGTCCCCAAGTAGGATTCCTAACTACTCCCTAAAAGGACTCCACATAATAGACATTCACTATAATACAAATATGTTTATAACACTCCCCCTTGAATGTCGGTAGATTATGTGCCTCGTTAAAACCTTACTAGATAAAACCCAGTGAAAAAAAATCTAGTGAAGGAAAAAGAGTACACATATCTAATAATACGCATTATGTATGCCTCATTAAAAACTTTACAAGAAAAAACCGATCAGACAAAAACCTTGTGAGGAAAAAAGAGTACATCGCGTATTAACTCCCCCTAATGTGAACATCAGTCAAAAACTTGAATCTTCTCATTCTAAGCTTGTGCACCATCTTCTCGAAAGTTGTAGTTGGTAGAGACTTGGCGAATAGGTCAACCAAGTATTACTTGAACAAAATTGTTGCATGTTGATATCACTATTCTTGGGAGCTCATGTGTGTAGAAAAACTTTGACGAAATATGCTTCCTTCTATCTCCTTTAATAAATTCTCCTTTCAGGACTAAAGAATTCTGCAAGTTCCTCCCTTCAACTTCCTTAAGAAAATAATTTATTGCCTTTTGAAAATTCTTTAAGAGTTCAATTCAAGTTATTACTTGCATAATAATACTTGTATATGCTTCATGCATTTTGAATCGGTTTAATCCTTATGAGGATTATAAACAAGTTTTCCAAAAACATGCACATGCTTTAGATTTTGAATCTTTCATAAATTTTCATATTAATTTTGTCAAGTGACAACATTCAATATTAAATGTATGACATCTTCTAGTGTCTAGACTGCAAGTCAAATAAGCTTTACACTTACCAAGATGCATCATTCCACCTTTTTACTTGATAATTATTTGTACACCAACAACTTTAATAGTCGTAGAATTCATATCATCATAATCTTTTACAATATTGCGTGTTATTGTATCAAAGATATCGTCAACGATATATCATTTTGTATCGATTCACAATACGACATAACTTATTGAGATCTCATCACTTCATTATTTTCAGGTTACGTACCCCTCTCATGAGGTTTCATGAAGTGTTATGTCGTAAGCTCTTCAAGAGCACATTATCTCCTTATTATGATCATTTTGATTCTTTGATCCTCCCCCTTTTTCAAGGATTATTTTACTTAAATTTGATTAGTCTATCATGCTTCATGCATCTCGTAGACTCTATCCTTTAGAAACATTTAGTAGGAGCATTTACAACTCTTGTGTTGCTTCTTATCTCCCACTTGTGTTAGACAAACTAACATATATACCAATCTATTTTGGAGAATTCATCTTTGTGCATCATAGTAAATTCATTGATCATATATTGCACATAAAAATTATCAGTTGAAAAATATTTGGTCCCTGACCATAAACCAATTAAGAGAAAAAATTGATCATAATTTATTGGTCTGATGCGTACAATTACTTTTGTATGTAATATCGTATTTCAGATCAACACATGAAGCTTTATTTTCATAGACAATGATTTCACTATTTATCTGAGACATTTGATGTCACATCATCTTAAATATTTATTAATATTATCAAGATAAATTGTCTTGATTACATATTTTGAAAGTTGTGCTCTTAACTCAATTATATTGCACAAACAATTTTGCGAATGTCAAACTGCAGGTTGACAACAAATGCACATGTGATTATCTTATAAATGCGTCTCTTTATCATATCACATGATAGGTGAACGGGCCAATATTCACCTTTTATACTTTTCAGAATTTAGTGATTTAGTCCCAACATTAGTTGATCCAATCAACTTATCATGAGAACAAGCAACACAAAGAATTTTTGAAGAATCTTCTAGTTCTTCAATGTATGTCTATTACTCAGTATGCACATCTTTGGGATGACCAAATTATTCATGCCAACTAATAAAATTATTAGTACTTGTAAACTCCAAGTTTACTATGCCAGGTGCCTTTTGCTTTAGTAAATTTCTAATTACTATTATATGAGTAAATTTTAGGTTTACTACTCAGAGAGTAATTTTAAGATTCATTTCTTCTCAATCACTCTACCTCTTCGGAAGGTGAGTCGTGATTCCATCACGATAAAATACATCTCTGTATTGATAAGCTTTGTTTTACACTATCACATTCACTTTAGTATTGAGTTTATTCAATCCAAATCGATTAGACATTAATCATTAAATATTTGAGATGAAAACTCTACATTATTATCAAGGCGAATGGACTTAATCTGATTATTAGAAAATGTGTCAGTAATCATATTATTTGTGCCAATAATTTTGCAAACCCCAAGTGACGAGATGACAATAAGAACATTTGAGACCATATAGAAGGATCATCTATTAGGACCATGATGTATCTAAACAACCCACTAGGTGAGTGAATAGGTCCACAAATATCCCTATGTATACGTTCGAAGAACGTAGAGGATTCAATCTCAACTTTCATTGATGATGGTGTCACAATCAACTTGCCTTGATAACAAACAGTACAAGAAAATTCACCATTTAAAAGAATCTTTAGGTTCTTTAATAAATGTCCATTTTAGTTTTCTATAATTCATCTCATCATTATAAATCTATGATGTCCAGACGATCATGACGAAGGACGAAAGTATTGAAAGTAGAAAACTTTTGATTTACTATAGAATATGTCACCAATCCTTGTCCAATACAAATAAAAAAAATAACACATGTCTGCCTAGAGATATTCTTAGTGATACCACATTGATACCACATCTACAACAAAAGGTCGCGATCTTTTCCACGCCTAGCATGGTTGCTTACACCTCATTCACTTTAGAGAATGAATCTGTATTTTTACCATTTATCAAAAGTTCACATTCTTCATGAATGGAACACACTCATCTAAACATATCAAATTATGATAACTTAGTACCTCATTACATATTAATGTGCATTTTTCAATCAATTGTCTTCTTTTAGACATATATGCACTGCTATTACATTCACTTAAAGGAATGAAGCGGTTTTGATGGAATATTATTCATGACTAATTTTCATCAAAAGCACATTGTTTACTTTAATAGTCAATATATAATCAATATAGTACATTTGTACTTAGATCTAATGTCTTATTCATATAAAGGCATCTTAGGCCATAAATTGATGGAACATAAATCCAACATATTTTATCATTGTAGTGCACCAAAACTTTTAATTCGATGTCCTAGCTTCTTGGTGCGATTGGACATGAATCCATCGTTTTACCCTCTTAGAGAGATTGGAAATGAATCCATCGTCTTACCCTCTTAGTGCGATTGGAAATGAATCCATCGTCTTACCCTCTTGATACAATTGGACATGAATCCATCTTCTTACCCTCTACCAATGGCATAATAGGTCAAAGTACAACATGACCTACTCTTAGAGAGCTCAATAGCTTCATAAAATCTTAACAAAATATATTAATTCCAACCTTTCATGTGTGCAGGTTTAGAGAATACAAATCACGATACATCTTTGTGGAACCCGGATGAATGGAATATCTGGAGCTATGAGCTTCCTCCATGATCCTCTCTTGGAGTCCATCCACCATTGGTACACACAATATACCTTGATATCTCAATACGCCATCTCCCCCTTGTTCAAAAGCTGATACTTTTTGCTTATGAACATTTGCCTTCAATTCAAGCAAAATAGGATCTTGGTCTTGCTTTTCTTTCACTTCTGGCACTAATGATGA
>NW_006239258.1:88960-100538 GCF_000226075.1 Solanum tuberosum | reverse complement strand
ACACAACAAAGCCTTGCGTACCTTCTAGTAAGGTCAACATTATGGCAGTAGTCAACCTCTTTTTCAATTCCTGAAAATTTTTCTCACAAGCTTCAGACCATTGAAACTTCACTGTTTTCTGAGTCAACTTAGTCAAATGGGACGAAATAGATGAGAACCCCTCTACAAACCTTCTATAATATCCAGCCAAACCCAAACTCCTAATATCAGTTGGAGATGTGGGTCTAGGCCAATTTTGCACTACATCTGTATCAATTCTAATTCCATAACCAGAAACTATGTGGCCCAAGAACGCCACAGACTCAAGCCAAAACTCACATTTAGAGAACTTAGCACATAACTCCTTATCTTTCAAAGTCTGAAGAACTATTCTGAGATGGCTAGCATGATCTTCTTCATTCCTTGAATAGATTAGTATGTCATCAATGAAGACGATAACAAACATATCTAAATAAGGTTTGAAAACTCTATTCATAAGGTCCATGAATGTTGCAGGTGCATTGGTCAAACCAAACGACATTACCAGAAACTCAAAGTGACCATAACGGTCATGAATGCTGTCTTGAGAATATCACATTCCCTTACTTTCAACTTATGGTAGCCAGATCTGAGGTCTATCTTAGAAAAACAAGAAGCACCATGAAGCTGATCGAAAAGATCATCAATTCTCGAAAGAGGATACTTGTTCTTGATGGTAACCTTGTTCAACTGGCGATAATCTATACATATTCTAAGAGAACCATCATTTTTCCTCACAAATAAGACCGGAGAGCCCCAAGGTGAGACACTTTATCGAATAAAACCTTTCTCTAAACGATCTTTCAACTGCTCTTTTAACTCTTTCAACTCTGTTAGTGCCATTCTATATGGCGGAATAGAGATAGTACGAGTATCTGGAAGAACATCTATACCGAAGTCTATCTCTCTCTTATGAGGGACTTTGGGTAGATCATCTGGAAAAACTTCTGGAAAATCTTTTACTATAGGAACATAGGAACTGATAGAATAAGAGGTATCTCAACACTAGAGTCATTAACTCATACTTAGTGATTGACACACCCCTTGGAAACTAACTTTCTTGCCTTAAGGTAAGAAATGAAACGACCCTTAGGCACTGTTGAACTACTTTTTCACTCTAATACTGGCTTATTAGGAATTTGGAACTTGACAACTCGAATTCTACAATCAATGGAGGCATAACAGGCATGAAGCCAGTCCATACCTAGAATGACATCAAAATCTACCATGTCTAACTCATTTAAATCAGCCATGGTGTCTTTGTGATTGATGGAAATGACACAATCACGATTTACTCGCTCAGCTAGAATAGACTCCCCAACAAGTGTAGAAACACAAAAGGGTTCATAGAGTTTCTCATGAATAACATCAAACTTATTTGCAACATGTTACAAAAGATAAACTTGCTCCTGGGTCTAGCAAAACATAAGCATCAAAAGTAAAGACTTTGATCATACCAGTGACAACATCTGGAGAGTTCTCTTGGTCTTGGCAACTAGTGATCGCATAAAGGTAGTTTGCTCCTCCGCCATAACTGGATGTAGCTCCCCTAGGTGCAGCCCTGTCTGTCTGGTGGTACAACTGATGAAGATTGGGCTCTATTGCCCTGATTTCCACTACTTTGTCTATTCTTAGGGCACTCTTTCATGAAGGCACCCTCTTGTCCACACTTGAAACGACATGACTGGCCATCACGACACTTACCTGGGTAGGTTCTACCACACCTAGCACATGCAGGAGCCCAGTTACCCCCTTGTGTCACACTACCTTGAGACTGCGCAGGTCTAGCTCTGAAGTTCTTTGAATTCTGACCATTATACTCACCTTTGTTTATGGGTGGAGGTGCACTAGCATATGATGGAGATGGTCCCTTTTGCTTTTGCTGAAAGGATGAACGGTTCACATTACTTTTCTGCTGCCCAGACTCATTTCCTGTCTTAGCTTTCTTATTTCTGAATTCTTCTGTATCCCTCAACTTCTCTTCTTCAACCTGCTGCACATAGACCATCAACCTTAATATATCCATGTCCCCAATTAGCATCCTTGCCCCGCCCTCCTTGCTTGATAGACGGGACAACCCAGCAACAAATAGACTCATTATACTCTTCATATCTGCAACCATCTCCGGAGCATAACGGGATAGTTGGGTGAACTTCAACCAATACTCATGAACACTCAAGGAATCCTGCTTAAGGGTAAGAAATTCTCGTACCTTAGCCTCTTTCAGTTCTCAGGGAAAGAAACGCCCCAAGAAGGACTCCTCAAAACATGCCCAACTCGCAGGTGGTACATCCCCAACTCTACCTCTTTCCACTGGTCAAACCAAGTCCTAGAAAAACTCTTCAGTTGATATGCAGCTAGTTTAACTCTCTCAGTATCGAAAACATGCATAACCTCAAATACCTCAAATACCTTTTTTCAGTTCCTCAACAAAACTCTCTGGGTCCTCAATAGTGCTTGAACCCGTGAAACTTGGAGGATTCATCTTCAAGAACTCTCGGATCCTCGAATTACAGTCACTTCCTGTCTAGCTCCTCTTTGTTTCCCAGCTTGGTTGGTCACAACTTGGCTCAACATCCGAATATCCTCACGGAACTAAGGATTGGTAACCTTTCCTTGGGGTTGCACTTCAGGTGCATTGGGTACCCCTTGCTCCTCAACATTCCTCCTAGCATGATGACCTCTGACAGCTCTTCGTGGAGGCATGATTATCTGAAACACGTGCAAGCACGAATTAGAAGGAAACTTTTTAGAGATCAAACTCTAACGCACGAAATGAGTGTGAAAGAAGTGACAAATTTTCCTAAGTGTTGCAGCCTCCTAATTATAGATGTGGCGCGCTTCACACAGATAACTAGGACTCTATAGACACGGCTTCATAGACTCCCTAGGAATCTTGAACTATGTGCTCTGATACCAAGTTTGTCACGCCCCGAGCATACACCCCTGACGTGGCTGGCAGTTGAAAACCATTGTTGGCCCCAAGTGAACCCTTGGCCTGGCTTACTTACTCAACGGAAGACTCTAACTATTATTACAATGATCAAATGCACTTACTCAATTGTTTAATAAAATAACTTAGAATGTTAAAAGTCAACATTCAACTTTGCCGAAATGGCAACTCAAATCTTAACATATGAAATGATAATATAAAGACAACTGAACTACTAATGGTCTATGAAGCCTCTAAAACAAAGAGGGATGTCGAGACAGGACCCCCGATCATCCTAACAACTGAAAACTAGAAAGAAAATGATAAAAGAGTCCTCCAGAATGCAAGGAGGCTCACCAACTGACTCTGAGTGCTCAACCTGATCAACGAGGCGCTGGATGCTGATCTTTGTTACCTGTGTTTGCATCATAAGATGATGCAGACCAACTGGCATCAGTACATTGAATGTACGAGTATGCGAGTTGGAATGCTAAACACAACTTAAGCTTGAAAATGATCTGAAAGGAACACTTACCTTGGCTTTACTAGACTCCTGAATAACTTAACTCAATATAAAGCAATAAACATATGGAATATATAGAAAGCTTGTAAAATAGTGGAAAACAACTTAGTTCGTTAAAGAAAAATACAATAACAAACTCAACTTTACTCATATAATAAAGTAATATAGTTTTTGTGGGAGTTTCTATAACCGACAACCACCACTATGAGCCTAAGTGGCGATACAACGTCTTGCCCACGCTGCCAGAACTATCCTATACTTTGCCGTCATATAGAACGCTTAACTAAGTGGATCCACTAATCTATGCTAAAAGCATCTTAAGGAGTCATCTAAAAGGTATGATCATATACTACCCATGATGGCTACATGGTTTAGGGATACTTGAGTTAATATGAAATTGCATCCCCATATCGGTGCTCAATACTACTCCCAAAATATACTTAGCTCATATGTTTTTAAAACAAACTTCTTTCTTTGGTTTGAGATAATTACTCAAACCTTAGCTTCAAAGCTCTCTTGGAATCGATGTTCCCTTTCTTGTTCAAATGTGAAAACATTTTAAACTCTTGGGAATACTTAGTTCCCTTATAACTTTTGGAGAAATAAACTCAACTCTTAACTCTTTGCTTAACTTAAAACTTAAGTCTTAGAACAAAGTTAAAACGTTTGTGAAAGACTTTTGAAAAACTTTAATGAACTTCTCTTGACGTGCTTCTTAACTTCTAACCTTGACTCTTAACTTTCCTTGAATTGAATTATGGATTCAAGGATTGTGATTTTTTATAGGAAAGATCTCATGATGTTTAGGAGTGTTTTTAGATAGTTAAACATGAGAAAAGATAAAAAAAATTATTGTCTGAGGGTAGGTCGCGACGCGGAGAGGTATTTAAATTTTGGTCGCGAAAATACTTTTTGAGGCAGAACGGTCTGTGACCGCTCCGCGACGCGAAGGCTTTTTTTCCAATCTGGGGAGCAGGTCCGCGAAGCGGAGCCAGCGCCCAGATTTGCCTGACTAAATTTCTTCTTTGTTTTCCAGCCCCAATTCGCCCAAACTCGGGTCTTTTTCCCAAATTCTTTTTAGATACAGATACCCAACAAATGTACCTAAGAACCTAACTCCAACCAACTCAATAATTTGACGTAACGATCTCAGAAACTTCTCAATTTTAGCCCAACTCAAGAACATTATCAAATTCAAGAATAGATATCAAGAACATCAGCTTTCAAGCTCTTTTAGGACGAATTTATGCTGAAATAAACATGTTTGGCACGTGGGTGACCCAACGTTATGACAGCCTCACATACCTTGTAGGATTAAATCCTTGGCGAAATCCACATGAAAATCTCCAAGAAATCGATGAACTTTGAACTTTTCTTCTCTTTTCTCCTCTTTTCTCCTTTTTCCAAGCCCTAGCGTGAACTTCAACTTTTCTAAACTGACCAAACTCAATTTTGACCCTTAATTAATTCACTAAAACGAATTAAATTAATTGGGTAAGGAAAAGACCAAACTACCATTTCAAAATCCGGATTGGACTTTCCTTATTCAAACAACCCAACTTCCAAAGGGCATATCTCACTCATACGAACTCGGCGGTGTTTGAAAGATTTATTCCAAGATCTTTCCTACGATATTTGAAAACACACTTAACTCATCCTGAGCTAGGAGTTATGGTCGTTTGAAGTTGACCAATAATCCAATTTAATATACTTAACAAATTTTGCATATTTTTTTAATACTTTCCAAAAATCACTATTTCCAATTGACCTCTTCCTAGTTATTTCAATTTGCGAGATGTTACATCGACCAATATACAATACCTATTTTTTAAATTAAAATAATATTAAAAGGTATAAGGTAAATCGAGGACATTTAGTTAAAATAGTGGTATTTTGCTTTAAATCGTTAATATACCTACTTTCTTGCTTTTAAAAGAGCGATTATTCTTATTTTACAAATGAGAAGACATGATAAATCTTTATCTATAATGTTCAATTCATTACATGGGATGTACAACATTAAAAGGAAAGAAAAATTACACATATAATTTTGTAATACAATCTTATGTATATATTTATACTATAATTAATTTTTCATCCATATATACTTAAGAAAACAATAAATCCTACAACAAGAACTCTTTAGCAATTGATTTTTGCATAGACAAGAGTTTCATCTTAGAATAAGTGATATATGTACGTAAATTTGTATTTTGAATAATAAGGAAAAACTGATTAAAAGAAGGAATAGACAATAATAAGGCAATAACAATTACATATATTATACAAAATGTTACCTTGTAATAAAAACGATCAGAAAGAATGATCTCTAATATGCCACACATGGCTTTCTAATATTTATATATATATATATATATATATATATAATTTCTCTTGATTTTTTTTAAATAATCTGTGCATCGCGTGGGCACGTATACTAGTATAATATAATAGGAGAGGTGATAGCGCTTACGTGTTAGTGCCACAAAAAAGCAGTATTTAAAAAAAATCACAAAATTGTATTTGAAAAAATAACAAAAAGCGTGTGATGGTAGTTGATTATTAAAATTTGTGAGATAAATAATCTTTTTAATTTTGAGTTCGGGAAAGGGAAGTAGTGATTCCTAATAAATAGGTAATTGATTAAAATAGGATAATTTTTATTTTTTAAATAAAAACGTAAAAAAAACATATTTAATATTTATAGAGTTATTTAAATTTTGGGATTTACAAGTTAATTAGTTTTAAAAGATAAAGATCTAAAATTTAAATTTTAATACAAACACTTTTAATAATAATAATAATAATAATCTTCTTTTTAAGTCTCTTATAAAATATTTAAATTTAAAAAGATTGAAGTATATCTTCATTTAACCGTTTCTTGTTAATTAGTGGATAATTTTGTTATTTATTTATTTAAAATGGCTTATGGATAATGTTTTTAAATTTATTTATTATTTTTCTTCAGTTAACAGTTTTTTGTTAATTCATGGACGGTTTTGGTATTTTTTAAAATTTTAAAATGGCAGATGGACAATGTCTTTTTTTAATTTTATTTAGTCTTTTCTACTTTTTATAAAAATATAAAGCAATACTATTTAAATAATAAAAGATAAAATAAATCAATACTATTCTTTTAATAGAAGATAATTAGAAAATTTTAGAGATATAATTAAAGTGGCAATATTTTTTCCCCTTTTTAAATTAATGTTAATTTACGTATGTTTTTTCCTTTTAAAATTGTTATTCTTTTAATAAAAGATAATTAGAGAAATTTAGCAAAATAATTTAAAAGTTTTTGAGGACATATGGAACTGTAGATTTTTATTTTTTTAAATGTATTTTTTTAAAATTATTGAATCAATTATATGATATTTATAAAATTATATAATTTCATGGTACTTTAGTACTATATAATTCTTACAATCGGATTATATTATTATAAATTTATGTTGCAAAAAGGTAATTTTTTATAATTTTCTTCTCAACTTAGAATTCAAAATTTAAAATTATTTATTTATGTTATTATTTATTTAAGGGTCTATCAAAAAGTAATTTAGTGTTTGTACATTTTAGCTTTTGTAGACATACTTTGTGAAATTACACGAAATATATTGTTATTTATATTATTACTTAATGTAGAATTCATGCATGCCTCTTTCTATGATAATTGCTAGTACAATGAG
Organism: Solanum tuberosum; assembly: GCF_000226075.1. Lineage (NCBI taxonomy): Eukaryota > Viridiplantae > Streptophyta > Magnoliopsida > Solanales > Solanaceae > Solanum > Solanum tuberosum. The sequence continues at coordinate 93,379 of NW_006239258.1, read as the reverse complement.
AGTAATAATTAGTTAAACTCTAGCAAACATATCATTATCACAATATAAGTAAATCTCACTAAGAAAAATCAAGAAACACTATTAATTTGATTCAAAAAGAAAAATAACGACCAAAATAAAAATTATACTATTTAACATTATTTTTAAGATATCTTTTCTTGCAAAATTCTTGCTTTGATAAAATATAACAAAATATATTTCAACGCTTACTCTTCATAAACACAACAAATACCACTTTTTAAAAATTGAAAATTATTTATTTGGTTTAAGATGACTATGGATAAAATAAAATGTTATTAACATAGTTTTATAAAGTGTTATTAGCATAAGATTTCATTGTTTATAGGATTGTGCAACAATGGATGGGTAATGGAAAGTTATGAAACTTTTTTTTTCATTAACATATTCATTATAGTAAAAATTTAAATAGACTTGTAAAATTCATAATAATTAAAATTAATAATTATGCATAAACAAATCTCTTTGAAACAAATTTTATTTTTACGTAAATTTCAAAATAAATTAGATTATTGTAATTTCGAAGTGGTAAAATATCTATACACAAATAAATAGTAATGTACACAACACACCTTCAACCAAGGACACTCAGAAACTACCCGTTCACGCTAAGGTCAATTTCGAGAGTTCTACTCGTCCGAATTTCAATTTCGTAAAGTCATACGGGTTACTTAACGTCTTAGATATCTACTCATGTGATCAAATTCATTATTAGATCACCCAATTGTTACCAGATTTACCTAGACGTAAATGACTCCGATTTCGTCCAAATCTGGACTAGGTTGGAAAATTCCAAATTACTACGAAAAAGTTTTCTGGCCCAAAAATTTTCCCCTTAGGCTTTTCTATAACGATGGGAACATGTCGTTACAATAGATACCAATTTATCCATCACTCGTCCTGAATAGACGAACAATTGGGGATACTTGTCTCGCATGTCCTTCTAGGTTTCCCAAGTAGATTCCTCAACTGGACGATGCTTCCATTAAATTTTCACGGACTTAATCTCCTTGGTCCTCAGTTTACGCACATCACGATCAAGAATTGCAACCGGTTCTTCCTCATATTGGAGGTCATTGTCTAACACAATTGAGTCCCATTTTATGATGTAATCTCCATCACCATGATATCTCTTTAACATGGACACATGAAATACCGGATGAACTCCCGATAGATTAGGAGGTAAAGCCAATCTATAAGCCACTGGCCCTCCACATTCGAGAACCTCAAAGGGACCAATGTATCGCGGACTTAGCTTGACCTTCTTACAAAATCTCATCACCCCTTTCATGGGTGATACCTTAAGAAGAACATTCTCTCACCAGTCTGAAATGTCATGTCTATTACCTTATGGTCTGCATACTTCTTCTGTCTACTTTGGGCTGCTAAAAGCTTAACTTGAATACTTCTCACCTTATCTTGAGCATCTTTTACTAAATCAACCCCCAAAGGTTTCACATCTCCAGACTCGAACCATCATATGGGTGATCTATACTCCTCCCATAGAGTGCCTCAAATGGTGCCTTATCTATGCTGGAGTGGTAACTATTATTATAGGAGAACTCACAAAAAGGTAAGAACTTAACCTAATGCCCTCCAAAATCAATCACACATGCCCTCAACATGGCTTCTAACACTTGAATAGTCCTCTCTGACTGTCTGTCCGTCTGTGGATGGAAGGTTGTACTAAAAGTGAGTTGTGTTCCCAATTCTTAATGTATTTTCCTCCAAAACTTGGATGTGAATTGGGTACCATGAGATGATAGAGAGGGGCACCCCATGCAACCTCACTATCTCCTTCACATACACCTTAGACAATTGTTCAACATTGTAATCTATTCTTACCGGAATAAAATGGGCTGACTTAGTCAATCGGTCAACCACTACCCAGATAGAATCAAACTTCCCCAAAGTCTTGGGAAGACCAACCACAAAGTTCATATCTATCATTTCCCACTTCCATTCCAAAATTGGCATTCTTTGAAGCAAACCTGCAGGCCTTTGATGTTCATGCTTCACTTGTTGGCAATTTTGACACTTAGCCACAAACTCCACCATATCCTTCTTTATGCCAGGCCACCAATAAAGTTGTTTCAAATCTCTGTACATCTTAGTTACACCCAGATGAATAGAATACCGCAAACCATGGGATTCTGCCAACAATTTCTGAATCAAGTCATCTACCCTAGGAACACAAATTCTTCCTTTAAATGTGAGCACACCCTCCGCATCAAGAGTGGTCTCTTGTGCTTTACCAATCACGGTCTTCTTTCTAAGCTTATTCAAATTTTCATCCTCAAACTGTTTGGCCTTGATCTCCTCAATGAACATGGCCCTTACTTCAATGCTAGCTAACACCCACCTCTTCCTGAGATGCTCAACTGCATGAACTTAGACTCCAAGGTCTGAATTTCCTTAGCTAAAGGTCGCTTGGATACTGTCAAGCAAGCTAAACTACCCATACTCACTGCTTTTCGACTCAAAGCGTCTTCTACCACATTAGTCTTGCCCGGATGGTATTGAATGGTCACATCATAATCCTTGAGTAACTCCATCCACCTTCTCTGTCTCAAATTCAGATCCTTTTGAGTGAACATATGCTGCAAACTACGACGATCAGTAAATACCTCATACTTAACACCATAAAGGTAATGCCGCTAGATCTTAAGAGCAAATACTACCCCTGCCAACTCCAAATCATGCGTCGGGTAATTCGTTTTATGCACCTTCAACTGACGCGATGCATAAGCTATGACGTTCTTGTCCTGCATCAACATAACACCCAAGCTAGAATGTGAAGCATCACAATAAATAATAAAATCTTTACCTTCCACCGGTAGTGCTAGAATAGGTGCGGTGGTCAAAAGAGTCGTGAGCTTTTGAAAACTCTCCTGACATTTTTCAATCCATTCAAATGGTATCTCCTTTTTGGTCAAATTTGTCAAGTGAATGGCAATAGAAGCGAAGTTCTTCACAAATCGATGGTAGTAGCTAGCGAGCCCCACAAAACTCATAACTTTCGTCACAAAGCTAGGCCGAACCCAATTCTTAACCGCTTCAATCTTTTGGGGATCTACCATCACCCCTTCTTTCGAAACTACATGCTAGAAAAATGCAACCGAAGTCAACCAAAATTCACACTTAGAGAATTTCGCATATAACTTTTTTTTCCCAAGAACACCCAGAACAATACGAAGATTGTTGGCATGCTCTTCCTCACTTTTCGAATAGACCAAAATATCATCAATGAAGACTATAACAAACGAATCAAGGAAGGGTTTGAACACCCCGTTCATTTAACTCATGAAAGCTGCAGGCGCATTAGTCAAACAAAAAAACATAACTAGAAACTCATAGTCCCCATAGTAGGTTCTAAACGCCGTCTTGGGCACATCCTCAGGCTTAATTTTCAACTGATGGTAGCCAGACCTTAGATCAATCTTAGAGAAAACTGATGCACCTTGCAATTGGTCAAAATGATCATCTATTCTAGGCAATGGGTACTTGTTTCGAATGGTGATCCTATTCAATTGTCGGTAATCTATAAATATCCTCATACTACCATCATTTTTCTTAACAAACAAGACAGGAGCACCCCACGAGGAAGCACTAGGACAAATAAATCCTTTATCAAGAAGTTCTTGGATTTTAGCCTTAAGCTCTCTTAATTCTGCCGGAGCCATGCGATACGGAGGGATCAAAATGGGGCGGGTACCAGGTTCCAAATCAATGCAGAAATTTATCAGTAGGAAACACTTCTCTAAATTTTGACACCACATGAATAGACTCAATAGATGGAGACTCAACCTCAACATCTCTAATATGAGCCAAAATAAGCCAAACAACCCTACCTACTAGTTTACTAGCCCGAATGGAGGATATGATCTTAGCTTGCTTAGGCTTGTACACCTCTTCCCACTCTAATTTTTCCCTTCCCGGAATTCTAGAGTCACAGACTTAGTATTACAATTAAGCACAACATAATAGGGGGACAACCAAGTCATGCCTAAGATTATGTCAAAGTCAGTCATATCCAAAATAACCAAATCAGCCCAAGTCTGAAACCATAAACAAAATAGGACAAGCACGATAGACATGGGTGTCTATGAAAGACTCTCCAACTGGGGTAGAAACATGGATGGGGGTATCAAGTATATCAAAAATCATATCAAACTCTGAGGCAAATCGCATGGATACATAAGAATAAGTAGAACCCCAATCAAATAACACATTAGCCATCCGGTCACAGACAAGAATAGTACTTGTGATCACTGCGTGAGACGCCTCTACCTCGCTCTTGCCCGGAAAGGCATAACACTGAGCCCTATCATCTTGACGGGCGACTTCCATGCCTAGTTGCACATTACCTCTGCCTGCATTACCATTTCCTCTACCTCCACG